>NC_133300.1:16087535-16162546 GCF_005239225.2 Populus alba | reverse complement strand
TCAAAGTTATTAAACATATTTTTTAAAAAAAGTTAAATCTAGTCAAGGTCAATTTATCTAGAAATCAAGTTGCGGTTTAAATTCATGGATTTATTAATTTATTTTTTATTTTTATTAAATAAATAAATTATGTCTTTATTATATTTATCTTTTAATTAAATACCATTTTTTTTTTTTTTGCAATCACGCACCTTTCATATACAAAAATCTGTTTCCTTGTGAATTTTATTAACCTTTTAAAAGTTACTGAATAAGTAATTATTACCTTTTCGATCCAGATGAAATCTCAACTCCACTGAGAATATTCGTCCATCTTTGCACCTTCTCCTTGTTTTCCCTGAAATTTTCTTCACTCTTATCCAAGACAATTGTGTACCTCTCTGTTTCATCATCTACCTTTGATTGCTCGACATCATAAGAAACGGGAAACACAGTGTCCGGTCTCATCTCATTCATGAGTCCGACAATCTTAACAAGTTCTTCAAAGCACCAAGGTACAGAAGCACAATCTCTTACAAATATAATAATTGACAACCCTGATTCTTCAATGGTCTTAAACAGTCTTGATCTAATTTCCATTACTTTCTCTGGTTTCTTCTCGACTGACATAATGAATCTCGGGGCTAGATCTGACTTTAAATAGGTGAAAGCATTACTAGTGTCTGTGACTCTAGTAACAGGGAAGACATTGGCCATCCAATGATGGTACGACGAAGAAAAAGCTAAAAAAGACTTATATGAAGAAGCTGCTTCTTTGCTTGTGACAATAAAATGGGCAGATGGTTGTGGTGTAATATTTACAGAAGATAACAAACAAACACCACAATTCTTTACCTTCACTCCTGGCTGGGAAGAATGAAACGACAACTCAATGTCGCTAAAGGATCCATGCTGCCATTCTTGAAGCTCTTTAAGGTAATCAAAAGATAGATAAAATAGCCAAATATGATCTAACAGAAGTTTGATAGAGTTGCAACTAATACTCATCGGCGGCGAAGGATAATTCTCTCTTCCATTGGCTTTGAAATGACAAAAAAGAGAAAGACTTTCAGCACTTGCACTGAATGCAACACACACAACAAACCCCATGCTCCAACTAGGCACTTGCACACTAATTGAAGGTCCCTCACTTTGATGGTTAAAGCAGCCTGGGATTTCATTTCCTGGAACAACGATATCAAATCCAGGTCTTGGATTAGACAAACCCTGTACCATAAAGAACCAAAATGTTAGATAGATAGAGGGAGAGTGAGAAACAAAAAGGTTGGGGTTTGATTAAGAGAAGACCTGGAGGTATCTTTCAAGCATGGTCAACCCCATGCTGTCTTGGCCATTATGATTGTTCAATTCCCAGCAGTTAAGACAAAGGAACTCTGATCTTTTGGAACTGCTTAATTTTATCGGATCTGGAATTGTTTTTAATCTTATACAACCATTCAAATTTACTGTTTGAACTTTAGATGGAACCTCAGGCAATGATTCAAGCATCCTACAATCCTCCAAGGCAAGCATTTCAAGTCCAAAAAGCTGATTTATGCTCCTAGGCAGGCTAACAAAGTTATTCCGGCTCAGATCTAAAGACTTCAATGAAGATAAGCAACCAATATCTTCAGGAAGTGCCCCTTCTCTTAGATTGCAAGCGCATAAACTCAGTACTTCTATAGAACACAAACCAGTCAAAGAAGGCAACCTTTGATCCGTGGGATTCACAGCTATTCTTTTGCATCTATCAAAAGATAATACTTTAAGATTCTTTAAATGAAAAATGGGTGCTGGCGGTTGTCTTATTGAAGTTCCACTTACATCAAACTCCTCCAAACTTTCAACTTTCCCCAAATTCTCTGGTATATTTTCAAGTTCAGAGCAGCCAAACAAATCAAGTTTTTTAAGGGATTTCAAGCAACCAATGCTACTCGAAATGCTTTCAAGGTTCTTGCAGTTGTTCATGCTCAATACTTGTAAGCCAATCAAATGACGAATTGATGAAGATAGTTCAGCAATACCAGTCCCGTCCAAACAAAGCTTCATCAAACAGTTCATGTTTCCCACTATATCTGGAAACTTTTCGAGTTTTGAGCAGCCATTAAGAGTGAAAACTTTAAGCGATTCCATTTCAAGGTTGCTTGGGAGAATCCTAATACTTTTGCAATTCACAAGATTCACATATTGAAGCTTCTTGTGACGTCCAAGTGATGCATGGACCTCAGACAAACTTGTACAATCTTCAAGAATAAGACTCTCGAGATATGGAATTTCAGTAAGATCTGGAGTCTTGGACAGGTTTAGTGAGTTTCTGAGATTGATGATTTTCAAATTAACTGCACTCTGCAATCAAGTAGGGGGGAAGAAATATGGATACTACTATCATACATATATAGGAAAACGATAAAAAGAAATACAAAGGCTCTTAAATTAGTTGTTCTCACCTTACACCCATACCATAATTGCTCAAGACTACTGTTAGCCATGTAAAGTTCAACTAGCTCATCCACCTGTAAACCAGCTGGCAATGATTTTGAAGGGTAAGAATGCCATTCAAGAAATCGTAGCATATTGGAAAGATCTTTAGGTCCTTCAGAAAGCTGCACGTTGTTGATTTTAAGCAATCTTAGTTTGCTCATTTCAGAGAAGGCTTTCATGTTCCATTGTGCCTCTTCTATTCCAGGCATGTCCAAGAAAATGGCCTCTATTTTTTCTTTTCCCTGTCAACCAAAAAGGAGCGTAAATTAAAAAAAACTTTATGAAATCTTATGGATAATGTTCTCTATCAGCTACTCACTGTGTTGTCCATCAGTGCAAGGCAGACATCCGCGTATGTCCACAATCTACTTTGCCTTCCAGGCTCTTCAAGGGATTCACAACGAACAATTTCCTTACCCATTATCTGTAATAAATCATGCATCCAGACTTGATCACAAGAGACACTTATAAGAGATTTCTCAATAAGAACTGGTATTCCAATACGTGCATGGAATCCACAGCTGTCAAGTATCCTTGTTATTCGATCGATTTTAAACCCCTTCAGGAAACATGCAATGTCTAAAAATATTTTCTTATCCGATTCATGGAGGCCATCAAAACTAACACGAAGCACATCATTAATTTTGCCGACAGGAATCTTATTCATTCTATTAATTGCTCCTTTCCATTCAGGGATACTTCTTGAACGCAAAAACGAACCTATAACTTCAAGAGCCAGTGGAAGGCCATTAGCATAACCCACAACTTGCTTGGATAGTTCCACGAAACCTTCAGCAGGCTGGTCATTTTTGAAAGCTTTCTGGCTAAATAACTTAAGAGCATCATCATCATTCAATTCCTCAGCCTCATAAATTTTAGTATCATCATTTCCAGTTAACACTTTTGTATCTCTACTTGTTATGATAATTCTGCTCCCTGGACCAAACCATCCAGGCTCCGCAGCCAAGAATTCTAGTTGTTTACGATCATTTACATCATCAAGAACAACAAGAATCTTTTTACGTTGTAACTTCTTCTTTATCATTCCAATTCCTGTAGAAGAATCACATATATTAATATCACGTTCCATTAAGATATCAGAAAGAAGTTGTTTCTGTAAACTGTGTGGTCCATCTTTCTCAGCAAAAGCTTCTCTGACATTTGCTAAGAAGCAGCTGCCTTCAAATTGCCGACGAATCCTATCATATAGTACCCTCGCAATAGTCGTCTTACCTAAGCCACCCATTCCACAAATCCCTATGAAGATTGCTTTGCCAGTTTCTTCACCTATATAACCATTTAATACCTCTAGACGAGAATCTATTCCAACTAATTCTTTGCTAATTGTTGGCAGAGTGAGGCTTAGTTTGTACGATATGCAGTCAGCAATTGCTTTAATTGATTTCGATTCATCCCTGCACAGGAGAGTGCAAAACATTAATCATGCAGTGTGTAGAAATTAAATTAGATAGTGATAATGGAAAAATAAACATTAGCATATTATAGCCCGAAAATGTATGGCTTTTAGTCGGAAATTAATATAGAGAAAGTTAGTGCCCTGATAATAGATAGCTTCAAGAACAGAGAGGAAAAGGAAAGAATAAACTGAAAACGAAACTAGGATTGTATTGATGCTAAGAATGATCGGTACAATAGCTATCTTATTGCTTATAGAATCACACAGATACTAAAGAAGCATGCATACAAGAACAAAAGGTAGGAAATAAAATATCCATTAAGTTTGGTTTTAACAGACCAAAAAGCAAATGGAATTCTATCATATTTTTTGTTCGACCACTAAATTATTTTTATAATTATTTTTAACAAAAATTTCAATTATCTTGCATAATAAAATTTAAAAAAAAAACTTTAAATTTATTAATTTTTCAGTTTTTTTCCCCTAGCCTAAATTGTTTTTTTCCGGAGTACTAGTGGTTCAAATCAAATCAAATAGATTAAAAAATTAAAAAGGATATGAAATTAAAAATAAAATTTAATTTTATAAAATAATTCAAATAAAAAAATAATCAATTGGAAGAACATAAATCAAATATAAAAAAAAAAATTGAAATACTGCTGTAAAAATTTAGAAGGTTGGGTGCGAAATTCAAGGAAATAGAAAAGAAAAAGTTAAATGGCAGCAAACCGATTACTCCAGAGTCCAGACATGCCACCAAAGGAGGTAGGCCATGCCGAGGCGAATCATAAAACAACAATGAAGGCCTTTTTTTGGGTGCTGTAAGTCATTCACAAGCTGTTTATAAGGCAGGAGGACTCGCTCGTTTGCGTGTTTTATCGATGCGTCAATCACATTTCTTTTTTATATATATTTATTTATTTATTAAAATACCAAATTGTCTATAAATGATATTATTATTAAAAAAAACTAAAAATAAAAGTATGAATAATCCCTTGAAGGCACTTTTAAAAAGTTTTTATTTTAAAGGTTATAGATTCATTTTATTGTGTTGTGAAAAGTAAAATTTCAAAAAAGCTTTTAGAATCTAATTTTGTTTTTTGCTTTTAAGGGGCAATTATGTAATTATACCATATAAAAATTTAAAAATACTTAACTGCCCCTATCATAACTACAATGACCATAAATACCATATTTTTTAATCCATGGTAAATCAAAATATTTTTTACTGTACTTTTCCAATAGGCTTTAAGTTTTTGTTAATACAATTGATATAGTTGTCCTCTATTATTCTAAAATAGAATCAGAAAAAGTATTCTAATCATACTAAAATTTTCTTTGTAATATTGATATTTTTATAAAAAAGCCCCAATAAACTCAATTAAATAATAGAAATTCCCTGTCCAAATTAACAAGCTAATTTTATATTCATTTTATTTTTTTTAACAAAAAGACACCTATCAAAATTTGATTCCAAATTAAAAAGAAAAACATAAAATTATAAATATTCACACAAAAATTATAAATAAATTTGTCTCTTTTATATAAATAGTTGGAATTTTCTAATTCATGATTGAAAATCTTTTTATTTTATTTTGAAAAGCTCAAACCAATATATTAAAAAATTTAGTCAATTTTTTATTTCTTATGATGAATTTGTTTTCTTCACAATTTTTATGTTTTTAAGCTAACTTTTTATTTGTTCATGCTAGATTTTTTTCAACTTTTTTTTACATTTTCATTTTTCTATCTAATATTTTTTTTATTTTTAAAATATAAAGAAAAACCGAAGAAAAGAAAGAAATTTTACATAAAGATTAGAAATGGGCGCTTGATCACATAAGATCAAGATTTCATAAAAATTAAATTAAAAAAAATCATGCATATGAAAAAAATATACATTTACTACTAAGTGTTTCATCAACAAATCCATAATTTTATCATTCATTCAATATTATTTACCACCTTTTGATTAACAAAACTCAAAGAACAGTACTAAAGCATTTGCTAATTGATTTTTGCGATGAAGAATATATAATAAATTGAAAAATAATTTTTCTAGTGTAAACAAAACATTCAAAAAAAGATTAAAAAAAAACAAACAAACGATTTTCATTGGTAAATAAATGAAACATTAGCAAGAAATTTGAGAGTTGTTTTAATTTGTATTCAATTTTTATTTCTAAAAAACTGTGACCATTGAAATTTGAGACGTGCTCCTCTTTTATTTTAAAAGTCAAAATTAAAGAAAAGCTAGTCTGATCATAGACAAATAGCTATTTAATGGATTAAAAATATATACTAACAATTCTTTAATTCAAGAATTAGTTTTGATATTCTTGTTGTATTGTGATTATTTTGATATTTAATCACATGTTTCAATTGAAAAACATTAAAAAAAGAAAAAGAAGCTATGTTCATCATTGAAACAATACAGGGAGATTTTAAGAATAAAAATAAGTAGATAGATGATTTACCTCTTCCGTACGTCCCAGCCAGATAAATTAGCCACCGTAGAGAGACAATCTTTCCAGTTCCGGACATTCTCCAAATTTTTCTTGAAAGTTTTTTCATGCTTAACGAAGGCTTTTTTATATTTCCCTTTCTGCTCAGCTACCTCTGAGGGATCCACATCATAAAAAACTGGCAGAACAGTTTGCCCCTTCTCTTTCATGCACTGAACAATCTTGAAAAGTTCATTCAAACACCATGGTGAAGAAGCGTAATCTCTTGAAAATATAATGACAGAAAACCTTGATTCTTCGATGGCCTTCCAGAGAGCAGGTTCGATGGTCTTTCCTCTCTCGAGCTCCCTATCATCCATGTACACATTGATGCCTCTCTGTGCCAGATTAGAATATAGATGACTAGTAAAGTTGTTCCGGGTGTCTTTGCCTCTAAAACTAAGGAACACGTCATACTCATATAGTAGAGGAGGAGGAGATGAAGATGAGGTTATTCCTTGCACGCTGCTGGAAGCCATGAAAATCCCTATAGCGATAAACTAGCACCGATCCCTTCTGGCCTCAACTAGCTAGCTTGGTTCAGCAATTGCTTTCCACGCGTGTAAGGCCTGCTCCTGTGGTCAAACATGAAACAGAAGGTAAGATCAAGAAATTTGGCAATTAAATCTACCAATTAGTAATTTCAAGCTGGAACATGTACAACTCTACTTAGAAATCAGAAAACACCAAATTTCTACGAGTATTTCACGAATCTAGACGAAACAAACCGTGTGGTAAGTGTTGGCTAAAGAGGCACAAGATCTAGCCAAGCCCAATATTTTTTCTTCTTCTTGTATCTTAGTAACCAACTTCCAAAGCCCTTTTCTTTCTTTTTATTCCAATGACTTCGAATTTTTTCCGGTTTCTTTAGGTCAAGAACTCGTACTGGTAAGTTTCCTGGATTTTCTTACGGATCTTTTTCTTACACTGTAAAGAAGATGGACTTTCGGTGGAGAAAAAAGTGAAAAGAGAAATGAAAGGGATATCGCACGCGCATTGGGCAGCAGAGGTACCTTCCTGTCAAGAGCAGGGATTGGCCCCACACATCACAATTGAAAAGTATTTTTTTAATGAATTTTCAAACTATTAACTATAAAACTCTTTATTAATATTATAAATTCCCATTTATTTATTTTTTTTAAAATAAACTTAGCCACCAGCCTATTAACTGGAACTAATTAACGAAAAACCAAAAAAAAATTCATATTAAATTGAGTTTAGAATCTCAAACTTTAATATTTTTATGACAAACATTTCAACTTTGATTTTTTCCAATCTCAAACACCAATTCGTCTCCCATTACCAATATCTCATCTCATACCATGATGCTTAAAAATGTAGTAGTAATTATTTATATTAAACTAATTTTAATATAATTATATAAACAAGTTTAATTATTTTTTTATAATATAATCATGTTATTTATTGTATAATTAATATGAGTAATTTATAAAATTAATGAAGTAACATGAAAGTTTGAAGATATAATTTAAGGTTTAAATTTTACATTTTTAAAATCAAAATTTATTTATATTAATATTTTCAGTTTTTCAATTTTATATAATAATGTTAAAATTTTTAGGTTTGCAAGCTTCTTTTCTTCTTCTTGTTGTGTCTTTAAAGAGAGACACAAAAGCCAACCATAGATAAAGAGACGTTGGCTTTTGTATGTAGATATGTAAAAATAGTATTTTAGTAGAAGAAAATGTATTTTAACTATTCGAACAACCGGACAGTACAATTGTGCTTCTTATAATGATTCTGGAGTTGCTTAGAGTTCTTGAAAACGGGCATTTCTTGCATTGATGGATGTCTGCTGTACATGTGTTTATGGCTTTTTATTCTTTTGTGTGAATAGCCCCTTATTCAAAAAAAGTCTTATGTAATGTTGAATTGATATGGAGATCAAAATATTAAAAAATGAAGGAGAAGGAGAATATGCTTTGTGGGATTCAATAGCTATTGCGTGTTGAAGACATTTTCAGATATAAGGGGTCCCAAAACAAGCGTGGTGGAAAAACAGTAATCCTTTTGTTTTCACCTATATGAACATCCAACTAAAAATACTTTAAATGAGTTTGAACTATCCAAAAAACTGTAGCAAAAGTACTGTTCAAGTGTATTAATTTTACACGGTCATTAAGCAAGGGTTTCGTGTATAAAATCTTTCAAAAAAGTTATATGGTTTACTGTAATTTTTCAATCTTTTATACTGTTTTTATATGATGTTAAAAATAAATTTTAAAAAATAAAAATAAAATATTAAAAAACAATTATTACTAAACTGAATCTATATCAAATATACACTTTGATTGAAAGCTTTTTTGTCGGACTTAGATTCTTCGTAATCTGCAAAAGTTTGCATGGATTACTTTGATATTTATTTATGTTGATAGAAACAAGCTCATCAATAAATAGTTTATGTGCGCGCTCTTGTCTAGACTTTACCTTAGTTTTTTTTCGGTTTCGTTGCGTCCAAATACGGTAATTTATTCTTCCATCTTCTATTTGTTATTTATGATTGTTTCTTTTTTTCTCATTCGAAATGGCTAATCTTGAACCTTTTTTTAATAGGTTGTCAAGAAGCATAGAGAAGGGATTAAAGTTCTAGGCACTTGTAGCTTTTCCTGAAAAAAGTTGTTGGTTGTGGTGGGAAACATCTATAATGTTTTTGAGGTGTTTTTAAAAAAATATATCAAAAATAATATCATAAATTAATATAAAATAAACATAGAGATCATTTTTAGAAACTAATAAAAATCTAAATCATAATAAAATATAATAAACTTCATATAAAACATAAAAAAAAAAAAAATCGATGTTTTTAGCGATGCTTTGATAGATAGAAAATAGAGAGCCACCGTTCATGGGCATGCAAAATGCCATTTTCAATCATTTTTCAACTTCAAAATCATTAGCTAGAAAATCGAGAGCTACCGTCCAAAATTTTAACTTGGTAATTTTTTATAGGTAAAAATTAATCAAATTGAAAATAATCACTTCTAATTTTTAGTATAAAAACCTCAAACCCATCCTAATAGTTTTTTATATACCATTTTCAACTTCAAAATCTATTCTAATCCACTTTAAATGGTTTTTAAATTGAAGTTATAGTTTCGAAGCAAAAAACATATGGGCTTTGATCTAAATTTTACGATCATTGATTGGTTGTTCATGGACACTAATCAATTCAACTCAATCATATGACTTATATTATATTCTTTTATTTTATTATTAATTAAAATAGATATAACATTTTTTAATTTTTGAACTTTCTTTAAAATAAATATATTTTTTTTATTGTTGAATTGTGGCCAATCTATCCGTTTCTCTCTCCTCACCTAATATTGAGTGACTTTCGTTCTTCTCTTTCAAACATACGGAATATTGAAATATAATTTGGAATCAAAACTTAAAATGCTAAAACTATAGGAACAAAAGTAAAAATATATAAAGAAAAAGGGACAAAAGTACATTTTCACTCTAAACTTTAGAAAGGTCATGTGTTTTCTCTTAATGTATGAACTGCTAGCTATTGGTTAGTGCAATAAGTGTTTATATAATTATTTTCACAAGATGTATATTTCTAAAACTCAATATTTATATTTTTCAAATCACTTCACGTCTGCTACAAAGAACATTCATCACATTAAAGACGATTAATGAAATTTATGGTTAGATTTTTCTATAATCATTCATTGTTACATCTAAGCCAAGTTAGGTGGTTTCAACTCCTAATGGAACACAGCTCAATTTTTCATTCAAAGAATATATATGTAGATACACTGTATCCTGGCTTCATTTTCAAATATATCTTTCTCTATACATGATGGGGCCCAAAGACCTCATAGAAAAGAGAGCGAATATTTTTAGACCTGACTTAACAGCATATATATATATTATTCCGCTTTTTACGAGCTAATTTCTTGAGACATGATATGTATAAATATCTAAGATTATCAAGTAATAAACACACAAAAAACAATTCAAAAATCACACTCATGAACAATCACATAATACACTCTTTTAAGTTCTTGTTCTCGTTGTTATACATTTGTTTTCTCATGTGTGGTTGTTAACTTAGTTATCAGAGAGTTGAGTTCTCTGTCACATGAAAAACTTGTTTTTGTAGGAATTCATGAACCACAAGCCTAACCCAACTTAAAAATTTTCAAAATTCATTACACCAGTCATGGAAAGATCTAGGTTTAATTTGAAGTTTTTCCAACTTCGTCAATGACACGCTTCTGTTGGAACTTGAACAAAAGCTAGTTAAGTTCCTTTTCTTTCCTAGTTCTTTTCATTGATGATAACTTAAAATGACAAGACAATGGAGAGGTAACGATCTCCCACTACAGGAGCACCATCTCCTTCAACAAAATCGCTCACTACATGAAATTGCTCACTAAAGTTATTCTAGCCACATAAAAATAGCTTCGACCTTTGTCTTAACAGGTGACACAATAACTAATTACATTGTACGCACCACTGAGTGCATTTAGCCACTCCAGTTTACTCAAGGAGCATAGTAGAATGACTTGTAGAAAAAAAGTTATGAGAACAGTCATAAGACAAACCTACCTAGAAGCCACTCTCGTCGCGAAACACCATTTTAAAACTGGACCCTCCACGGGTGAACTTTAAAGATCTAAGTATAAACGTAAGTTTCATGTTCCATTTTTCTTTCTTAAGATAAAATATAAAGGAAATATACATATGTTTTTTTTTTCTCATTTTTTAGTTTAGTTATTTTCAAAAATTAATAACCAAAATTATAGCATTTGTGAGGAAAGGGCTAACGATATGGATGGACTAATAGAATAATGGCTGGATTAATAATTTTACAAGATGAGAGACCTTATTCAATAAAATAAATAACATAACTCTAATTAAGCTCATTAACCCAGTATAACTAAATAGGCTGTGAAACCAAGGAGATCAATTTCCAGGAAATTCCATTTCATTTAATAATTGGGGTTCCTGTTCATAGTCAGGGGGTGAATGCGAATACAACCATGTGCCTGTTGTGATCGCAATTTTGAGATAGCTGGTTGAAGTTTATTGTCGGGTTCCATTTATTGAAGAAAATGATCGGAACAACTGAAAATCAATTCAAATTGAACCAGTTCAGTTTAATTAGTTCATTCAAATTCGGGAAACCGAACACCTTGATAAAGCCTCCAAAAGCAAAGGGATAATTTGATATTACAGTAGTAAGGATAACCAAAGAAGAAAAGATTAAAGCCTGCAGAACAAAAAAAAAACTATCTAATTAAAGGAAGTTTACTTTAAAAAATAAAAATGAGATGAAACAATTATAAACATCTAATCTAATTTCAATTCACACAAAAGAACAGAAAAGGTCATCTCAGTGGGACAACATATAAAAGCAAAAGAAAAATTTGGTCAAAAGTGCATGCATGAATGATCAATGTTAATATTTCTTTTCAAAAGCTTCAATGTAGAAAAATCTATAGAATAGGAAATAATAATGGGAATATAATAATAATGACCACTCTAAATTTATGTAAAAGTGGAAGTACTCTCGTAATTAAGGCCGCTATTTTATTATGTAAGAACTCACAAGGAGGAAGAGAACCAACCATAAGCGGCATCACCCTCTTTGGGACCTTGATTTTCATCGGATTAGCACACAACACATCAAGTTGGCTGGAAAGGACTGCCAAGGTGTGATTCTGAATAATTATTTTGCTATGCATCAAATAATTGTGGCTGCAGATGATAATCCACCTGGTTTGACATCAAATGATAATTCACATCGTGTTTTGATGAATTGTGCTGCAAGTGGTAGCCGACTTGGTTGACCGAATAGGATGTGGACCAAGGAGGACCAAGGAGATCAATTTCAGGAAATCCATTTCATTTTGATTGGGTTCCTGTTCATAATCAGGGGATGAAACCGAATGCAACCATGAATTCAACCATGTACCTGAATGCGACTCTAATTTTTTTTTTTTTTAGTAATTATATATATATCTTAAATAATTCCATGAATTTTAAAGTTAATGACTATATTAGTCTTTAATAATTCTGAAGTTTATAAGACTCGAATCAAGGGTGTTTATTGTCCGATTCATTTCATGAGAAAATAATCTGAAATGAACTAAAAATCAATTCAAATTTAACCAGTGCAATTCAATTCATTGAAAATCAAGAAACCGAACAACTTGATAAGACCTGCAAAAAGCAAAGGGATAATTTGATATTAAGAATAATCTAATTACAGGAAGTCTACTTTTCAAAAATAAAAAAAATAAAAATGAGATGAAACAATTACAAACATGTAATATAATTTCAATTCACAAAAGAAAAAAAAAGGGTCATCTTAGTGGAACAACATAAAAAGCAAAGGAAAGTTTTTCAAAGTGAATGAATGATCAATGTTAATTTTTCTTTTCAAAAGCTTCTATGTAGAAAAATCTATAGAATAATAAATAATAATGGGAATATAATAAAAATAACTAGTCTAGGACTTGATCTGGTTCAATTAATTTTAGAATTTTAAAACTAAAATTGAACCGGATATAAGGTTTTTTTTTTTTATTTAGTTTTATTTAATTTTTTTCGCACAAAAAAACTAAAAAGGTCTGCCCAGTGGGACAGCATAAAAAAGCAAAAGAAAATTTTGGTCAAAAGTGCATAAATGAATTGACACAAACATGGGTAAATTCAGGGGTTTTGCGTTGTGTCGGTGGTGGAAACAGTTTTTGGCGGCTCTAATATTTCAGTTTTGTTCTTTAATTTTGAATTAATTATAAATTAAACTTTATAATTTAATTCATTTTATTTTCTATATTTTTTCAAAAATTATAGTTTATGATAACACTTTATATCCTCACTAACACAAGTAGAAATTCCTACAAAAATATCTAATTATTTACAAAATTATTATTATTATTTTTAAACTAATTAATATACTATAAAGCTCTTATTTTAAAATATTATAAATTTTACATTCAATAATAATAAAAAAAAACTTAGCCACCACCCTCTTAACCAAACCGAAGAACAAAGAGAAAATCCATAAACCGAGTTTAGAATCTCAAGCTTCAATATTCCTATCACAAACAGCCACCTTTGATGTTCCGATCACAAACACTAATTCCTCTCCCATTGCAATTATTCCATCTCAAACCTTTGACCAAGGAGTGTTTATTTAGTTAGACTCAATTATCTTTTGGGTTTGGCCAGTGATAAACTCAAACATGTATAGGCCTGAGACACTACCAAGCTCAATCATAGTTAAATTTGACTAATGCTAGACCTAGCAAGATTTGGGTCTGGCCGTGGCTAAACCTAATCATTTCTTAGGTCTAGCTAGTGCTAGATCCACCATGCTTACTTTTAGCTAGCAAAACTCAATAAGTTTAGACTTAGTACATTGCTATTTATAAATGAAGCAAATTTAATTTTGGTGTAAATATTGGTATTGATTATATATATTAATGTTTATGTGTTTATATAGTTGCAAATATAAATAATAAAATTGTTGGCGCATCTAAGAGAAAAGTATAGAAGTTTATTAATTAATAAAAAAAAATTCCTTCCAAAATTCATATTCTATTTCAAAGCATGCCTACCAAAGCGACAATTTGTTAGGCTTATAAGAAAAAACTATTACTAAATTAATATTTTTGTTAGGGTATGGATATTGTGTATTTATATTTACATGTATGTTGTGTTTTGTTTAGTATTTTGAATATAAAAAAGAAAAAAATATACTTGACTAAAAAGATAAAAAAGAAAATTATAGAATTCAAAACATAAAATAATATTGTGATATATTTTCTGTCTTTTTTATTGAATTTAAAAATAAACAGGGAAATGCAAAAGTATAAATCCATAAGTGAAACAATGACGTCGAAACATGAGAAGAGCTCTGACAAAGGAAAGTTGAATGTGGCTCTTATGAGTCCACCATGCCCATGCTTTGAAGAAATTGTAGCTCAAAGAAGAAAGGCGTGATAGAATATTCAGCCTAATAAGGCCCGTGATATGAAAAGTTCAACACTTAATGAAAAAATTGTAAAAACTTAGTATCTAAAGGATCTTACACTACATTGTTTTTCGTACCTACATTTAGTGTCCTCCCTGGAACCATGAACAGCAGAAGAACTTCGACTGAAAGTAAAAACTACAGATATATAAAAAAGAAATCCAGAAAAACCCCATTCAACATTCGACAAAACTTTACGGAACGTAACTTCAAAATCTAATTTTCCAGGCACTACTAGCTCCATAGCTGATTTTATCTCATAATTGTACATGGTAACTTTCATCTTTCTTCCTAGTTCATCACCTCAGATGAAGGTTGTCTAAAAGTAAATTTAAGAAACTTTATGTTTTCCCTTATCTTTCAATATTTTTATATGGGCACTCATTATCCTCTGTCTACAAATCAAACCGCAAGTAAAAATAAGCAAATAAAACATTAAAAATCAGCAAGACAGCCTCCATTACTCCATATTCTATCAACAACACTGAGCGCATGAGGACTACTCCAGTTTCCTCAAGGAACATAGTAGAATGACTTGTAGGAAAAAAGGGTATGAGAACAGTCGTAAGCCAAAACCATCTCTTATCTGCAAAATCTGGCACACAGAAAGAAGTCAAAGAACACGGTGCACAGTAAAACAACGTCTTTTCCTTCTTTTCTTTTTCTCTCTTCTTTAATTAATTAATTAATTACCAAAACTATGTCATTTTATGCAAAACATGCCATTTGATTTAAATCAAACAGCGTGGTTTTGGCTCTTTAGATTCAAATTAGGTTTAAATCTCAATGAGATCCTTAATTAAATTTTGATTCTAAAAATCAATTCGATTTCACTCTTTCCATTTAAAAAACACATCCCATGATTTCAGTCCCGGCTGACTGACGAAGCTGTTGCTCACATTGCTGATGGCAAGACTAAAGAACAAACTGCTGTCTTTGCTGGTCTGCTGGATCCAGTACCTGCTGAGGGAAGAAACTGCACGGGTAGGCAACAATATCGATACATAGTAATTAAAGTATATATAAACAATCATTAATAATTGTGAGATTTATTATTAACTAAGGATTAAAAAAAAAAAGAAAAAAAAGCAAAAGAAGTTTTAAGCTAGTGTATAAATACCCTGTTACACTGGCACGCCAACTTCGATCTCTTCCAAGCTGCTTCATCAAGTTAGGCACAAAACCCAAGCTCGCTTTAACGAGCCATCTTGGTTAGCTAATGAGATGATTTTCTTCTTCATAAAAAATTTTGAAGTTAATGTATAAATACACCTCGTCTCATAAAAAAATTTGAAGTTAATGTATGAATTGAAACCTAAAAAAATTAAACATCATCTCATTATATTTAAATTGATCTCAAATCAAGTTTCAAAATCTGATAAAAAACTTCGAACAACCAAGAACATGCCAATAAAAGAGACTACTAATAAAAAATAAAAAATAAAAACCAACAAACAACATACTAATTAAGGATGAAATCAATAACAAAAAGTACGAGGATAAAGAAAGGAATCGCTATTAAGAATTTTGTTAGACTAATATGATTGAAAGGACACTTTAATGTATGAACTGCTAGCTATTGGTTAGTACAATTAGTGTTTATATAATTATTTTCACGAAATGCATGTTTCTAAAACTCAATATTTATATTTTTCAAATCACTTCACGTCCGCAATAAAGAACATTCATCACATTAAACACGATTAATGAAATTTATGGTTAGATTTTTCAATAATCACTGCTCACTGAACAAAGCTCAATTTTTCATTCAAAGAATATATATGTAGATACACAGTATCCTGGCTTCATTTTTCAAATAAATCTTTCTTTATACATGATGGGGCCAAAGGCCTCATAGAAAAGAGAGCGAATATTTTTAAACCTGACTTAACAGCATAATATATCTCTTGTTCCACTTTTTACGAGCTAATTTCTTGAGACATGAGATGTAATAAACACACAAACAACAATTCAAAATCACACTCATGAACAATCACATAATACACTCTTTTAAGTTCTTGTTCTCATTGTTATACATTTGTTTTCTCATGTTTGGTTGTTAACTTAGTTATCAGAGAGTTGAGTTCTCTGTCCCATGAAAAACTTGTTTTGTAGGAATTCATGAACCACAAACCTAACCCAACTTAAAAATTTCAAAATTCATTACACCAGTCATGTAAAAATGGAACTCTCGTAATTAAGGCCGCTATTTTATTATGTAAAAACTCACAAGGAGGAAGAGAACCAACCATCAGCTGCATCACCCTCTTTGGGATCTTGATTTTCATCGGATTAGCACACAACACATCAAGTTGGCTGGAAACGAGTGCCAAGGTGTGATTCTGAATAATTATTTTGCTATGCATCAAATAATTGTGGCTGCAGCTGATAATCCAACTGGTTTGACGTCAAATGATAATTCACAAAAGAAAAAAAGGCCATCTCAGTGGAACTTTTTTTTTCAAAAGTGAATGAATGATCAATGTTAATTTTTCTTTTCAAAAAGCCTTCGAAAAAATCTATAGAATAATAAATAATAATGGGAATATAATAATAATGACTAGTCTATGACTTCATTGGTTCAATCGGTTTTAAAAATTTTAAAAACTGAAATTAGTTTATTTAGTTTTCTTTTCACACAAAAGAACATAGAAGGTCTGCTCAGTGGGACAACATAAAAAAAGCAAAAGAAAAATTTGGTCAAAAGTGCATTAATGAATGATAAATGTTAATATTTCTTTTCAAAAGCTTCAAAAGAAATATTTGAAAAGAAATACCGGGCACAACATTTGTAGACCCACCATGTCTAGGTCGGGCTAACATAGACTCAATATATTTAGGTTTGGCACATTTACTATTTATAAACGAAGAAAGTTTAATTTTGGTATAAATATTGATTTTGATTATATATATTAATGTTTATGTATTTATGTGTTTATATAGTTTGTAAATATAAATAATAAAACTACTGTTGGCGCATCTAAGAGAAAAGTATAGAAGTTTATTCAAACAAAAGAGAATCCTTGTTAAACCAGAAGGTATAACAAAATTATCAGTATGAGATTTTGTTCAAAGAACATCACATGTTAGTACCCAAAAGATGATTTAGTTCAAACAATAAAATATGCATCAGTAACCATCCAATGCATCTAATATATACAGACCTCACATGCTACTTAAATGCTAGGTCCTGATTTGTTACTAGAAGCAATAGTGGTGTTAAGAGTTGCAACAACTACATGGGAACCAGAATCCAACCACAAACTCATTAAATTCCAGATTAAAGTAGCGCATGTAAGGAGCATGTATGAAGAATTTGTATCTTTATATATAGTCAGAGATTCATCCCTTCATCTATTATACCATTTTATCATTTAAATTGACATGAAAATTGAAAACAGCTCCAGGCATCAAGCAGAAGTAACCAAAACACTATGTTAATATTTCTGAACTTGGAATATATCCAACTAAAAAATATAAAATTAAAACAAGACAATCGTGGAAAAACTGTAAATATAAAACAAGTTAACATACCCTCTCCATCGAAGTGGGGGCACCAACATCGGCATATAAGGAGAAACAATATTTTTATGACTCTTGTGCAAGAAAAAAGAATGAAAGACAAACATCTGCAACTTAAGAGGCACCATGGAAATTGCCTACAAATCTTATCTGTTTCAGCTCTAAAATCTAGAAACTAAACTATCTGCTGTGAAAGTATATGGAACCCCGACACATGTTCATGTCATAAAGGATGATAAAATTTGAGAACTAGTTATCACTAGAAGAACAAAATATGACAGGGTTACTCATAGTTTTCTCTAGGCCTTTGAGGACTAGTGGGTTACATTGAATAACACCATATTTTTTCGCGCACTTCCTGTTTAAGGGGCCGTTTGGTACTGCGGTCCAAACGGCTTTTTGCACAATTTCAAATTTTTTTTTTTTTTACTAAAATTGAGTTCGGTTTGTACTTTCTGGATCGTTTTGATGTGCTGATATCAAAAATGATTTTTAAAAAATAAAAAAACATTATTGGCATACTTTTCGGCACGAAAAGCTATTTGAAAAGCAACAGCTACCACACTCCCAAACACCCTCTAAGAACTTAGTATCTAAAGGATCTAGCACTACAATGTTTAAGAACTTAGTGGGTCAAATTGTTACTCACAATTTTTTTCTTGTTTTTATGGTTAGGCCTTAGAGGTAATCCAATTAACTATAGATATTTCTATCCTTAAAAATGAAGGAACATTAATATGATTTACTAGAAATGGTGATGTCCATATTGTATAGCCATGATCTATTCAAAATGACATGTTGTATATCCATTGAATTCACATCACACCAAATTTTATCGTGATAATCTAAGAATTTGATAGAAAAAATAAAAAAACATTTTTTTTTTATTTGCTATTAAGGTGGTGTTAACCCATTTAATGACTTATGATACAGAATAGAATTTTTAACCTGAACGAGTCACAATATTAGAAAAATACTATATTAATAGAACTTTTATTATCAATAGTGATTTTTGCGACTTTTATCCACATTTAATATAAGTTTGAAAAATAGCAATCATTCTCCTATCTTTAGTTCTCTCGAGTAATGTAAAGACACATTTGCCTACACCTAACCTAGTTGTCACAAACTCTATAGTGTTATGTTTATGATTGATTTTAAAAAATATCACTTAAGATTGAGTCCATTATAACTGTAAATTTAAGGTTAGACACTAGATAATCATGATATAAATGCAAGCAACACTAGCTTAGCTTATAGATGAAATTGAGATCACACACATATCTTCTAAGTAAAAAACATAATACAAAAATAAAGTTAATCTATTTTTTCTTTTTAATATGGAGATTAATCAAAGACTAGAATATATATATATATATATATAAAAAACTATGAACATGCAATGCTAAAACCTTTTAATGTAGAAAGTCAACCAAACACTTATCTCAACTTTTTACAACTTTCGGCAAGTTTGATAAATAATAAAAAGGATTAGTTGGTAAATATTAATGACAAAGTTAGTTGATAAGTAAAAATATATAGAATAAAATGAAAGATGGGATTTTTCTCTATTATATTTATTTATTTATTTATTTATTTATTTTATAGGCATAAAAATAATATTAATGACAAATTTTGAATAACAAGTATAAAAGAAAAAAAAATGAAATTCAACTAATCAAAAAGATTTAGTTATTTATCACCAACATGCTTAACACGATCATGTAAGTTAAGCTGTTAATAATGCAGGTAATAACGCTGACTTAGTGTTGGATAACTTGTTTGTTGATGTCATTTTTTTAAAAAAATTACTTTAATTTTTTACTATGATTTTTTAAATTAAGATAGAAAAAGAAGTAAAAAAAATTACAAATAAAAATAATAATTACAAAAAATAATAATTTTGGCAGAAGACTCCTTATTTAATTCCGTTCTTTTTCATGCCTCTCTCAGAGTTTGATTTCCTGTGTTGTTATGACCCTCATACAAATGATGAGAATATGGTTATTGCTGGTATGGATTGATTTGTAATGGTGGCTATCTGGTGGTTGTTAGTGTTTTGTTTTCTGTAAGTGGCGGCGGCTAAAGGGTGTTGCTTTGGTGGTTAAGAAGATGGATTGGAACTATGGTGGGTCACAATGATCACAAGTTTCTTCATTCATTCTTGATCAATGCAAGAACCCAGCGAAGCCTATTCCCAGAACAAAATAAATATGCTTGCTATACAACAGCATTCAGAGCTGAGTCAAAACTCACAGACCAAATGAAGATCTTCAATGCTTGACGACTCCTTTCAAGATACTATATACAATAGAGAGGTTAGTCTCTAGCAGGAAGTTCTTCATTAGATCACAGGTTTCCATAGCCAGGCTTGGCAAGGAACAAAGAATTAATGACACCCATAAAAGAAGGGGGCCACGTTGGTGTAGCAATGAGAGGAGGAGCCCTTGCATTGAATCAGTTAAAGAAATAAGGTGATTCCAACACTTCCCTCAGCTCAAAGTCTCCCCGGTCAGGCAAAGGCGGAAAAGACAACGTGGGAAAAGACTTTTCAAAGCTCTCCAACAACTGCATACAAATCCAACAGTATAAATGATGAGTTCTGCTTAAAAAACAAAAAAACACCCTCAGACTTGGATTTGACACTGCACAATTCTTTTAAATGCTAATTCAAGTTGAAATTTATAGGCATTTTGTTTTATCCCAAAACATAATTGAAACAGCAGATGAGAACATATTATAAAGAATGATTTAATTAACTGCAACAAGTGTTGTTTCTTTAAACATATGGTACGTATCTCTTTTCTTTGTTCTTTTATTCACAACCAAAACAACCGCAATCGAATAAAGCTAGTAAAAAATAATTAATTTCCTCTTATCCGCTCTGCCAAATAAACTTCACAAATATTGTATTGGGTTTTTGCCTTCTACAAATATATAATGATGCCAATGAATGGGCCATTGCCCTTATAAGTTTTAGAACAATATAGCAGTGCTAATACTTACATTCTCCAATATAGGTGTTTCATAGAGTTCAACAAACTTTTCCCTCAGTATCCTGTTCATTTCATCCACATCACATGCATGCGTCCAATATGAATCGTGAACTCCTGTGATGGTATGCCAATATACAGTAATGAGAAATCAAAACTCGGAATAGGACAGCAATTGAGACAAAATCCAGCAATGAGTGAGAAACCTGCAAAGTTTAAGCCTGCCCCTTTGCAGGCAACTGCAGTCATCATCATATGAGAACTATCAAGGGAATGAACAAAATTTGGTGGGAAAGCTGTTCTCTGTCGTTGGACCATCACCTGTAACAGTAAAAGAACTGCCAAATTTGAGATCCAAGACCCAGAAGGTACAACCTTTTCCCCCTTTGTTTTAGTATTTTGGTCACAGTCCAGACTGAATAAAGAAAAAAAATCAGGGCAATTTAGCTAGACAAAAAGCCAAGGCACCCACTGAAGTCTACCAGAAATCATGTTCAGAAAAATTGGTTCAGAAAATTGGGAAACAGCTAGCAGAATGTACCAATGTAAGATACTATATCCTCAAACAACATTTCAGCAATAAAAAGAGGTTATTTCAGATTTTTCACAATTTCATGTGTTATCAACATCTTAGCACAGACTCGAAGTCAAAGTAAATATTATGGAATCTTGATTACCAAAGCAGAAACGAGCAACAAAGATAAGTAACGTTACCTTGTCAGTTTCTTTTTGTAGTATTAAAACCTGTAGGGAAGTTTTGATCTGCAGCAATTGCACAAAAGGAAGATAAGAGTGCTCAAAATGCCCTCTCTATCAATATGAATGTAACAAAATGCCATTCATTTTTTTTTTTCCTGTCAGTACTATATGATCTACTATGCTTCTGCAAATGATATAGAACTCACACTTCGCCTCCCTAATTTACGATAAGGTTGTACAACAGGAAGTCCTAGGGGAGTTGTCCACCGCACTGGCTCATTTTCAGATGCGATAATCTGGTCAGGTAAAATGCAAAGAGAAAATGTAAACAGAATGTCAGTTGTTGGTATAGAAACTAGATAAAAAAAAAACCAAAAAAAGAGAATCAACATAAAGGAAAAACAAATAAATTGAGACAGACTCACCTTTGCACAATCCCCAAGCCAGTTCATGATACTTCGTGCAGCTTCAAACATCTCTCCTAAGGCAGTTAAGGTCACCTGATCAAGCAACAATATAAAATATTGTCAGTGACATGTTTTATGAAAAGGAGTAAAGCTAAGGAATTATGAATCATCACTGTTGGTACGCTCCCTTCACACCTTTGCAGCATAGCAAGAACAACCAAAGATATCTGACTCCTCTGTGATACCACGTTCCTTTAATCTCCTTTTGATCTGGTCTCTAGCACCAATGTAAGTTACACCATATACAGATGTCATCACTGTCTGTTTCACCAATTTCCTATCCACCTAGATGGAGTCAAACCACCATTAGTTTGAAAGTAAAAGAACTTATCCACATTGAAAAATGGCAAGGTACACCCTATCTTTTGAATGGGCCTAAAAAAAAGAAAAAGCATGAAACAGTGTTGACCCAATAGTAACTAAGCAATCCCTTAGTGACAGGAGACCACTATGATCAACAATCAAAGCATGCAGAAAACCTGGTTAATTAATTCTTTCGCACGCAATGCATCAGGAAAAACATCTGGATCTTTCTGTGCATCCCTCCGCATGATATCAAGTACTCTGCATCGCAAAAGTGCATGTTTATCACAGCATCCTTTTGCAGATATCTGCTTGCTTCACATCCAGAAATGCACTACAGAAATATAGGATTGAAAAAGAAAAATTCTTGTAGAGGATTTACAAATTTGGCTCCAATCAAACACATCCAATGAATACTACAGGACTTTGAATACTGCACATGAAGGGCTAACATATGGATCTGGTCATAGGCCATGAAATAAGAGCATTGCTTGACTAAAGTTTTGCTTTGATTGAATTGAAACAAATTAAAGTTCCTGATTTAAGCAGAAATATTAACCTTCAATTGGATGTTACTACTTCATCACAAATGCCTGGATTTCCTTGAAAGCCAGAACTCGGCAATCCTTGAAAGCCAGAAAACTCGGTCAGTGAAATACATTCTTGTTTTAGTTTTGTGAGAGTAGGGCTTCCAAACTCTTAGTCTTTGGGATGATAATGTTAATTGCAGATTTCTATTCGATCCAATACATGCTGGTAGGTATGTTTCAGAAAAACTGGGACCCAATTAGGAAGCATTTTTGGTTTATATCCCTAGGATCATATTTGCGGGTCATCCTATTAAGAGTTGGTTATAAATCTAAAAATTCAGATTCTGTCATCATGTAATTAAATGGAACTTCAGATTTAAAGAAGGGTATCCCTTTATTAAGCCCACTAACCAAGAGTTTCCACAATTTTCAGCACAAGTTTTTTAGTTTCTCAAAAAATCTGTGTTTTCAAATCTTCGACCTAATCTTTAAATCAGTCTGAGTAAAAACAACCAGCTCCGTTGGTTTGCTTCAACAAAAGCTCATCTTAGCTCAAATCTTTTGTACTGTATCATGAGGAAACCCCTTACCTAGCAGCTATTCCCGAGTAGACATCTGCAGGCTTCTCTCCTGCAACTAGATTAACAGTAGCTGCTCCCAACTGTTCAAGATTCCAATGATTTAACAAAAGCAGAGGGATTCAAAATATAATCAAATGCATTACATTCCTTTTTCAAAAATAAAAACGAAGTTCAAAAAATAAAAGTTTGCAGACCACTTCTAAAAAACACGACTTGAATTCAACAATGATTGGCATCAGCATAGTGCCTTAGGAAATGGAAATCAGACAAACAGATTGCACATATTGGGTTTTGTTTATCAGCAGTAATCATAAAGAAAAGAAAAACTTCATAACATCATCCAATTCAAGTTAAGGACGTTACCTTGTCTCTTCCAAGTGCAGCGTAGTGTTGTAGGCCATTGCAGGAACCATCCTACAAAAAACCATAAGAGGGAAGGGGTACATCAGAAGGCAGAACAGGTTATGAGAAAAATTATACGCCAGAAGAACAAAGATAAGCCCAGGGAAGAGTACTTAAGTTGATTGTCCCACATAGTCCAACAGTTTTTTATGTAATAGAACCAATAGAAACCACTTAAGCTTATCATTTTATTTGTTTTCCTAAAGCATACAAGGTACAATAACAAAGAATCTTGACTCTCCTTTTACCATTCATCTTCCTAACACCTCTGCCTCTCTCAATCCATTCCCTACCATTCCAGTAAAACTGTGCTCAATTGGGTAGGATGCTTTACAATCCTTAAAAAATGTCCATAAAAAGTTTATATGAGCACAATGCAATACATTGATAAGATATACCTGATGAACAGGAATATGTGAAATATATGTTTCTGGCGAGGAGCTTCTCAAAGCTTCAGTCAGGTTAATGCACACAGCCAAGAACTGAAATGGATCTTCTGCATGCAACCACCAACGCTTTCCGTCAAGTGGTTTGTCTGTGGAATCAAATATATCATCAAGGTGATTCTCAGTAAAAGCTATTCGTCCCTCGTAAAATAGCTCGTCTACACCACCAGCAAATAGATTCGCAATGTGTATCTTCAGCCACCGTAAGCCTGACTTTCCAAGAGGGCATCCCTCTGTGAACTCCAAAATCCCCCGGCACAGATCTGATCCAGATGGTTTAAGTATGGGTGCATGGGGTAGGCACGCCCACGAAAGTCAAAATTGTGTGGATAATAGAAACCTTCTTCATCTTTCATCTTCCGTGCTACCTGGAGCCAATTAAGAATGATGGCATGAACGCCATCAAGAAGATTGAAAGTTTATTGTCTAAAATAAAGTAAATTGAGCCTTACAGCAAGTTTAAGTTCTATTTCACAACGCTGTGCATGTCTTTCCCTGTTCTCTTTTTTCACTCCTCTGAGTTTCCACTTCCACTTCTTAAGTAGTGCTTGATCTTCTGTTTCTGGCTTCTCAGGTAAAGGAACCTGAAATGAAGAAATTAAACAAAGAAAGGTTTTTTACTTGCTATAGACATCATGATCAATTCTTGGAACACAAAGGTAAAGGTAAAGGAGTTTCTCAGAAGAAAAAAAAAGTTACATTGAGGAGAGTTAGAAAAGATACTTACATCACTGTGGTCTACCAAATCAGCAAGACAGCCTCCATTACTCCATATTCTATCAACAACACTAAGTACCCTCTTATTTACCCTCCATCTGGTATTCCCTAGTGTATCCAGGGCCTGGAAAATTAATTCAAACAAAAGAGAATCCTTGTTAAACCAGAAGCTACGCTGGTAAAATCTACACATGTGATAGCATGTGAAGGTATACACAATTATCAGTATAAGATTGTGTTCAAAGAACATCACATATTAGTACCAAAAGATGATTTAGTTCAAACAATAAAATACGCATCAGTAACCATGCAATGCATCTAATATGTACAGACCTCAAAAACTGGTTGTAGCTGCTTCCTAGGTGCCCTCTTAACTGCTTCACGTTGCTGTTTAGCACCATGTATCCGCATGACATAGGATGGTAAGAACAAGTGAGCTCCTTTATCATAACTGCAAAGGGCATTGAGGTTATGCTCGACACGAGTAAGAGAGAGGTAAATATCACAAGCTATGACACAATTATCTAAGAAGAGCTTAGAACACACCAAAAAGCTATGCCAGGTCCTGATTTGTTACTAGAAGCAATAGTGGTGTTAAGAGTTGCTACAACTACATGGGAACCAGAATCCAACCACAAAATCATTAAATTCCAGATTAAAGTAGCGTATGTAAGGAACATGTATGAAGAATTTGTATCTTCCAAATTTGTATACAAGGATCTAAAATTAATTTTAGTGGGGACTATGCTAATGTGCCTCCTGCAACTTGCATGATGATTGAGTGAAAGAGCCAAGACCCACTATAAACTTGCTAGTAAACAAAGTGCTCTTTCCCAAAACCAATTCATGAAATGGTTTTCGTCTGATGCTCAATCTGATCAAATTAAGATATTCAGAGTGCAATCACTGGTTTAAATCTTTTCTTTTTGTAGATAGAAAGTGTGCCCAGGAATCTCAGTCCTAATGGGCAATTTACAACCAAAAGCGCAAGGGAGCTTATCAGATTTAAAGGCTATTGAATGGCAGAAGCTGCCATAGAGGCCTCTTCATATTCCAAAGCATGTGTAGTTTTTCCAATGAGGATTGTGATCACCTATTCATGAAAAACTTAACCAAAGTCCATGAAAAACATATCCTAACTAACTTGCCAAACAATAAGGTTAAAAAATCTCAGTTTGACAGCAGAGATCCGTCTGTGCCATTTCTCCCAAGTAATCATCTGTTGTCTCCTTGCGCTTCTGGCACATTTGAAATTTGAAATAAATACCTATATATGAATCATCACCTAAAGAAACTAAACTACTTCAATCAAGCTCTCTATGTACTATCCTAATCCTAAATTAACTACGTGTCTGACTTCACATGAAAACAACAATTCGATACTCTTATCTTTTCTTGCGCTAAAATAATCCACCACAGCATCCTTGTAGAAAACCTAACACTTTTTCTTTCACTATATTTTATCTCTAACTACCAATCATTCTTTTCCATGAAGTATACCTCTCCCTTTAACATCAAAACCATTATAAGAATTCCATAGCAATCCCTAAATTCTCCTGCCTGTGGCAATAATGTTAATTTTCCCGTATTAGACATGGTTGTGATTAGCAAATGCTCTTCAATGTTTAAAGACAGTGTTCTCTGTTTTGTTGAGAATCCTAGACAAAACCTTCCATCTCATATCTCACATTCACCATGTTTTCAATAAACACCTGCAAGACAATTAGTTTCCGTTCCAATGCAGGTTACAGAAATGGAGAGGCAGAGCCTTGAAACATGCTGAAATGTTAATTTCAATTAACTGAAATTGGGATTGGAATTCCAGGCTTTATAATCAGAGATTCATCCCTTCATCTATTATACCATTTTAAGCATTTAACTTGACATGAAAATTGAAAACAGCTCCAGGCATCAAGCAGAAGTAACCAAAACACTATGTTAATATTTCTGAACATGGAATATATCCAACTAAAAAATATAAAATTAAAACAAGACAATCGTGGAAAAACTGTAAATATAAAACAAGTTAACATACCCTCTCCATCTAAGTGGTGGCACCAACATTGGCATATAAGGAATCACCATGTGCCTAGCCTGTTTGGAGAGACAACATTTTTATGACTTCTTGTGCAAGAAAAAAGAATGAAAGACAAGACAAACATCTGCACCTTAATAGGCACCATGGAAATTGCCTACAAATCTTATCTGTTTCAGCTCTAAAATCTAGAAACTAACCTATCTGCTTTGAAAGTATATTGCATCCCGACACAAGTTCATGTCATAAAGGATGATAAAATATGAAAACTAGTTATCACTAGAAGAACAAAATATAACAGGGTTACTCACAGTTTTCTCTAGGCCTTTGAGGACTAGTGGGTCACATTGAATAACACCATATTTTTTCGCGCCCTTCCTATTTAAGAAAAAGCCATTGTGCATCAGTTAGAAGCAATTACATGGAAGAAAAGATAAATTGAGTTCATCGAGTCAATTAAAGAATGACTCCATACTTATTTTCATATGAAACAGTTCTGAATGCATGTACAAATGCAGGTCGAGGCTCAGATGGACTATCAGCTAACTGATCACAGGGAGGCTGTATATAAGCTGTTTGTAACAGCAATTCAATTAGACGGCTTCCAACCTGCAAAGTGCAAGGACAGAAATCAAATTCGTACACGATACAATTGTTCAAGAAAATTAGCCTTTATCAATGATTACAAGCACACAAACCTTAGCCCTAGCATCTGCATTCCATGGTTTTGAATCATCCTTCGCCTTCACAATCTTCCTCACAGCTGGCAGCTTTTGTTTTTTAATCAAATCAGTAACCTTTTTTCTTAGGTTTTCTTGTTCCTTCATGACAGCAGGGGATTCACCTTCTACACCATTCTTGCTATCATTAGCCTTTTCCTTTTTCTTCCTTGTTTTCTCCAAGATATTGTGTATTCTAATCTGTTTCATCACAGAAACTGTTACAGATTCAGTCCTCGGTTCAAAGAAAGAGAACAAGACTGAAGAGTTAGGAGGTCCAAAAAATAGATTAAGAATAGTAGACCTAAATATCTCTTCATTGTATAGTTCTTTTTTTCTAAAAAAAAAGGAAAATAAAAGAGGAAGCACCTCTCATAGTCAGAAGAGACAGTAGAGCAAAGTGTCACGCGTGCCTTTAAAGTCTAAACTAACAGAAAAACTTAAACAACTTACAAAACAAAGGCACAAACAAGAACACACATAATTGAAATGATAAAGATAATTGCTGTCTCCAACAGGGAAATGCAAAAGTATAAATCCATAGTGAAACAATGTCGAAACATGAGATGAGCTCAGACAAAGGAAAGTTGAATGTCACTCTTATGAGTCCACCATGCCCATGCTTTGAAGAAATTGTAGCTCAAACAAGAAACGCGTAATAGAATATTCAGCCTAATAAGGCCCATGATATGAAAAGTTTAACACATAATGAAAAAATTGTAAAAACTTAGCATCTAAAGGATCTTACACTACACATTGTTTTTCGTACCTACATTTAGTGTCCTCCCTGGAACCATGAACAGAAGAAGAACTTGGACTGAAAGTAAAAAACTATAGATATATATAAAAAAGAAATCCAGAAAAAACCCCATTCAACATTCGACAAAACTTTACGGGACGTAACTTCAAAATCTAATTTTCCAGGCACTACTAGCTCCATATTTTTTATCTCATAATTGTACATAGTAACTTTCATCTTTCTTCCTAGTTCATCACCTCAGATGAAGGTTGTCTAAAAGTAAATTTAAGAAACTTTATGTTTTCCCTTATCTTTCAATATTTTTATTGAACCGCAAGTAAAAATAAGCAAATAAAACATTAAAAATTACTTACCTCCTGCTCAATTGCATCACCAATCATACAAGCAGCAGTCACAACTCTTGCACATCCATGTTCCCCACCTGTCATTACCATTGCTGCGAGTTGATGCATTGCAATAACAGACATCTTGTCAGCTGGCAACAGATCAAAATACGGAGCATAACCCTGCCTACTCTTCCCCGTTCTAATCAACTCCTGCTCTTTCGCAATTGCATCTGTAAAAGGCTCAAACCAACAAAGGAACAAACTCTTCATATATGGCAAATTAGGAGCCAACTTATGCTCACACATATCCTTCAAAAGCTCCTTATATTCTTTCGTTGCCAGTTCCCATGCTTCCGCCTCAATCTTCACTTGCCTTCTCCTTAAGACCCTAAGCTTCCTTGACCCTATTCCAGGGTTAGCATGTAGCCTCCTCCTCCTAAAGTGCTCCTCTTTCTCCTCTTCTTTCCTCATTTCTGGCAGCAAGTCTTGCACTTCATCGGCACCAGACACATTATCTTCAACATCTGTTGATGACACTGCCTCAGCTACACTCACATACCCTCTTGGACAAAATCCAGCACAGCGATTCCCATTAGTACTATCATTATTTCTCAAAAAAATAAAACTGGGTTTTCCCATAAAATCTTCATGGGTTGATATTTCGCCAATTGCTCGAAAACTCAGTCGTGGACTTGTGTTATTAAGCGCATGGAACTTGAGTTTCTCAAAAAAGATGGGTTCTTTAGAGGCTCCTAAAAAGCTGCAAGTTCTTGGAAATGAAGGGAAATTGAGGGGCTTTGATTGGGATTTCAAAGTGGCTTGTTTTGCGACGTTTCTCCACATAACTGTGGATGGTTTAGAGATAGATTTTGGGTTTCTTATCAGAAGTAATCAAAGGATCAAAAATTTTGGTACAAAATATATGGGAGTTGGCCCTCTATTTACAGGAAATGAAAAAAAAAAAAAAAGAAATGGAATTGAAGTGATTGAGAGATGAATTGAAATGCGCGGGTACTGCAACTTGAGAAAAGAAATGAGTTCATAGAGAGGGTATGGTAGTGGTATTAGCATACCGGCCGCCTTAAACCCTGCATAAACCTTCTTTGGGTTTTTGGCGAAATCGTGCAAAAAAACCGAAAAACCGAGTAAACCGATAAAACCGACAAAAAATTAACCGAAAAAACCGAACCGAATAATAAAACCGAGTAAACCGATTAGATTATATAGAAAAATTCCCGGTTCGGTTCGGTTTTCGGTTTTGCAGTGCAAAAACCGGGTAACCGGACCGGACCGGACCGGTTTTAAAAAAAAGGTCTGTACTCCGCCCTAATATAAATAGAAAATTTTGTTCCACGCTGCTGCGCCGCTCTCTGGCTCTCTTCTCTGAGTTCTCTCCACTAAATGTCTAAATCTAACCCTAAACAGTGAACATTAAACTTTCTCAATCTTTTGATTCTCTTTCTCACTCTCACGGCTAAAAGAAGCCCCTTCCCCTCACCGGCTCACCCCCTGTCCCCTCTCGCCCCCTCGCCTCTCCTCTCCACTCTCCTTAGACCGACCACCGGCGACCGTCGTTTCCTCAACGACTCAACCTCTCAAAATTCAAAACCAGTGAGTTTTAGTTTTAGTCCTTTCTGATTCCAACCCAGATCGTAGTTTCTCTTGTTCTATCATGGGTCTGTGCTTATCTGTCGAATCTACATATTTCTGAGCAATGGGGGTTGCTAGGTTTGACTGTTTTATGGGGGGGTTTAAACGTATGGATTGATTAGTATAAATGTTAAAGTTGTGAACCTTGTTATGCTGGTTTATGGATGGTTTAATTATTGGTATGAATGTTAAAGTTCTGAGCTTTTATTACTCCGTAATAATTGAGTGATTTAACGATTAATCATGGTTGCTATTTTATCTGCTATACTCTTTGTTTTTTCTGGTTTATGTTCCTGATTTATTCTTTGTTTCTTGATGTATTGATTGATATGTGGAATGGATCACTATAGTTCTATAATGAGCTTAGTTGCGGAACAGGAAATGAAATGCATTCTGGGTATAGCTGAGAGCAGAGGTTCTTTCTTTCTTTTTTTTGTGGGTGTGGGGCGGGGGGGGTGCAAACTGATAGATTTTATTTTTTAAATTATAGGAAATTTAATAGTTCGACTGATAGGAAGCTTGATTATTAACTTTATGTTTTAAGTTAGTTAGCATTCATTAGATATTCGGGAAAGAGAGTAAGTAATCTAGACGAAATTCATGACAGCATGGGTTTTTTTTCTTCCTTTCATATTTTGTGATTTTTCGATTGCTGTCCTGTCAAGTAGGAAATTCATAATTATAATAGAGAATTCTTTTGGGGAATTTATGATTTGTGGTGTTGATAGCTGATAAAGTCCCCCCACCCCTACCAAGCCGAGCTGCTTAGTTTTGGTGAGAGTATTTCAAACATTTGACAATTGTGTGCTATTATCTCCTTCAGCGATGAATTTATTGAACCTGTATGGACTCTGGAAGGATTTACATATTTATTACTTCTTTAACCTGAACCCCACTTAGCAACAGTAGGATAATCAAAGGCTGTTTGTTTTACAGATGCATATATTTATCCATGTGGAGAATCAACTCTTATGCATAATGTCCTATGCATTAGGGATTTTCCTTTGCATTGTTGTTTTCCTTTAGTACAGGTGATTGTATACTCGACCAATTTCGAAGTTCTCTATCTCCAGCAACAGTTCAAGCACTTATTTGTTCTCTATCTCCAGAAACCTACAAAAACCTTGAATCAGGTAACGTTTCTTAAAAACTTACACATTTTATTTTATTTATTAATTAACACATTTTTATTCTAACATGTTTAATATTTTATTTTGTAGAATTTGGTGGAAAGTTGCATTTAGCAACGGATGATAATTAGTTCACAAATTGTGAATTTGTGATGCATGTATTGAAAACGTATGGTATAAAATATATATATATTTTTTAATTTTTATATCTTTTGATTTAATTTATCATGTTATAATTCTAGATTATGAATTTCAGGAATCAAAGTGCAATGCTCTTGAAGTGCTTTTTTTATTGAGATGATGTGCACATGAAGATTTATTTTTTGTGGCTTGGAGTGTTTTATGATAATGTTATTTGTTCTTTTTTTGTTAAGCCCTTTGAAGGCAATGGTTTGTATTTTGTAATTTGGATTTTAACTTATTGGTGTGTGATTGTGAGTGTGTTATTTATTTAAACTTTTCGGAAGTAGAAAAATATTAGTAAGTTAAAAAATATATTGAACACAAGATTGACACTAATAATTTCATATAAATGAATATTTAATGGCCAAAAAAATTAATAAACATAAGATTGATAATAATAATTTAATATAATTGAATATTTAAGGGTAAAAAAAATTAAATATATTTGGAATCTTCAAAGAAAATGAGATATTAGCAAAATTAATTGTAAGCCCACCAGAAATCTATTAGAAGCCCATTAAAAAGCCCATTAAAAGCCTATTAAAGGTTCAAAAAAAGCCCAAAAATGCTTATAGGTTTGTTCGGTTTTTTGGTTAAAAAACCGGACCGGAACCGAACCGGAACCTGCCGGTTTGGGCCGGGTCCGGTTCGGTTTCGGGTGTTCTTTTTTTTTTTTTTTTTTCCGGTTTGGTTGCTTTTTTTGAGGAAAAACCGAACCGAACCGGTTTTGCACACCCCTACTTTTCACTACTTGTGTTGCCATGACTCCAGGACTAGATCGAGGGTGTTTGGAAGTGTGGTAGCTGTTGCTTTTCAAATAGCTTTTCGTGCCGAAAAGCATGCCAATAATATTTTTTTTTATTTTTTAAAAATTATTTTTGATATCAGCACATCAAAACGATCCAGAAAGTACAAACCGAACTCAATTTTAGCAAAAAAAAAAAAAAAAGTTTGAATTTTTTCGAAAAGCAGGTCACACCTCAATCCCAAACGGCCCAGAAGGGGCATGAAATGTTGCATTGCACATCGAAGGTGGTTTTCTGCTTTTTGAGAAGAAAAAAACAAAACACATTTTACGTAAAAGTAACAAATTAAGGATGCCGCCTTTCCTAATGATTTGATTTAACAGGTTGTCGGGTAGATTGTATGTTTGTTTTTATATTTTAAAAATATATATTTTAAATAAATTAAGTTTTTTTATATATTATTTTAATGTACTATATCAAAAAATAATTTTTAAAAAATAAAAAATATTATTTTAATGTATTTTTAAATAAAAAATAATTTAAAAAATAATTGTTACAACAATAATATTACCACAATAATAAACAAGCTCTTAAAATAAAGAATCGTGAGAATTGTTTAGAATGATTAGAATGCATGCATACAACTCGATTGCATGTAAGATCAATTTTTATTTATTTTGAATGTAAAATGCATGTTTTTGGTATTGGTATTAGAGAATAATATAAATCATATCTTTAAATCTCACTTAATAGTTTAAGCAACCAAGTTAAATAGGTTTTTTGTAATTATATCAAAGCCTTAATGACTAAACGGTCATGAATTCAAATCTTATCATCCTCATTTATTTAATAAAAATTAAACATAAATAATATAAATAATGTGGCTTTATGCAAATTCAAGTTCAAAATGCTTCCACTTGAGAGGGGTGTTAGAGAATAATATAAATAATATTTTGAAACATTATTTAACAGTTTAAGTTATTGAATTGAATTGATTTTTTAACAGTTAGGAGAAATTAGTTTTAAAATGTAGTTATTGTATTAATGAGTTAAGATTATGTTGAAAAATATTTTTTTGCATGAATATTAATTATAACATGAAATATTAAAATACTTAAAATTAATTATAGATAAAATAAAAAAATTAATTTCAAAGAATTGAATGAAATTGATGGAAAAAAAATTCGGATAATCAAAAAAAATAATTCTTATTGATAAGAAATTATTGGTTTTATCTTTTAGAAATATATATTGTTTTTAATTTAAATCTAACACATACACCCAAAACCAGAGTTACAAAAATAGGCAGACTAGCGATTCCAAAATAATGGTTGAAATTTTCTAGAGCACGGGATTTCCGCAATGTAAAAGTTTTAATATGGAAACAATCCTTCCATCCGCGAACATGGGATTATCCTAAATTTAAGAAGAAAATCCATACAATAAAATGTGAATCTAATTACCCCAAAGCAAAACCATGAGCAAAAACTGACGAAGATCTTCAAGCTAAAGCAAGTTAAATTCCTAACCAAAACCCAGGGAGCTGCCGTCGCTGCCGCAGCAGCCACCGCCACCGCCGCCACTGCCGCTCCAGCAGCTGCAGCAGCTGCCGCCGCTGCTGCTGGAGCAGCTGCTGCTGCTGTAGCAATAGCTGTCGTTGCCGCCGCTGCACCTGCTGCTGATGCCCCTGCTGCTCCTCAAGCATCAACTGCATCTTATGTATAGTCCGCTGCACCCACTGGAGCACCTGCTGCTGCTGCCGCAACTCCTCATCAAACCATTGTTGATGCCCCTGCTGCTCCTCGAGCATCAGCTGCATCTTATGTATAGTCAAACTGTACATGGAATCGATGTTACATGTTTTGTTGGGTGTTAAAAAACCTTTTAATAAAAAACTAACAGATAAATTTTTTTCAACATGTTTTTGTATTTAAAAAATTCTAAGTGAAAATTAAAAAAAATATATGCATAAATGTAATCAAATAAATCAAGAATTATGTGTGCTAATAAGTAAAAAAAAAAAAACAATCATAAACTATAACTAAAAATAAAAGTGGAAAAATCGAGAAACAAGTGTAGATTAAGATATTTAATTTCGAAAGCCAAGATATTTACGCGATTGTATTTACTAAATTTATTCAATCAAACGATAATAAAAATATATATACACATTTGTCGATACACGACGTCGGGCGACGGCTCCACATCATTTTTGTTTATTTAACAAAAAGATTTTTTTTATTTTTATTGGGGAAATGAAAATTTTATTGGAGTCGCCATCTAGTAATTTGAGGGAACTAGAAATCCCAAATTAGACACTGGTCCAGAGATTCAGGTACTGGGTTAGTTATGACTAAGGGAAGGTAGACACCACCCTTAAAACATCCTTTCAAAAGAAAGGTTACCCTTACTCGTGTGTTTTTATATTTGATTCAAATGCTATTATATTTTGAGCTTATTTGCAATTTTTATTTTTTTATAAAATAGTTAACGTCGGTCCCTAAAAATAGGAGACACGTTAAAAATGACATCAGTCCCTAAAAATAGGAGACTCGTCTAAAATATTGACACTTAACCCTAAAAAGGAGATTTACGTCTTAGTTACCAAGAGAAAATAATGGACATAACCCTTATTTGGTATAAATCCTTGACATCGGTCCTTTTCTGTAAAAAGAGACGTGTCGACCAAAACAAAAAATATTCGTAGGAGACGCGTTAAAAATGACATCAGTTCCTAGAAATAGGAAACTTGTCTAAAATATTGACGTTTAACCCTAAAAAGGAGAATTACGTCGGAGTTACCAAAAAAAATATGGACATAATCCATATTTGATATTTAAACTTTTGACATCGGTCCTTTTATGAAAAAGAGACATGTCGACGAACAGTATTTGTTTATAAAATAAAAGTTATTTTCATATCGTTGAGAAATGGGTATAACCATATTTGAGATTTTGGCTTTGGACCCACGAACGATAACATGATAGGATGGGTGTTAGATCCGCGTTATTTTTTCTTTTATATTTATTTTTGTTTTATTTTTATTTTTATTTTGTTAAAGTGTGATATTGTACAATAAACATGCTACATTCAAGCAGCACAACGATTGAGACATGCTAGAAATTTTAGGACTCGGAAAAGCAGCAGTTATTTGTTCTCCCATATTACAAAATTACGGTACAGTTTTGTGTGCAAAGTAACATCACATCAATGCCTACTGCAAGAACTCCCTTGGTTTTGTTTTATTATTTTTTTATTTTTTATTATTATAACACACACACACAAAAATATATATATAATTCACGTCCTGCATGAACAGTAGGACGTGAATTATATTTCACGTCTACTGTTCATGCAATAGGAAAGGAAGAAGAAGAAGAAGAAAGAAAAAGAAAGAAGGGAGGCTCACCTGGCTGAAGGGGTCGTGGCTGCTATGATGAGGTGGTTAGGCTGGTGGTTGAAACGATGGAGTTGGAGGAGGAGACGTTGACAGCAGAGGAAGAAAGAAGAAGAAGAAAATCTGCAGCGGGGAGAAGGAGGAGAGAGAAAGTCACAGTGGCTGCTCCGCCAGTGGAGAGGATCTGAGTTGATGGAAATTATGGTGGTAAAGTCGGTGATGGTGGTGGTGGTGCTGAAGAAGAGGCGGAGAGAGAAGGAAAAAGTTGCAGAAATCGGCAGAAAAACAGGTTTTTTGGCTGACTTTGGACCCGATTTTCTCTTTTTTTAGGCCATGAAATCCACCTCTATTTATAGGCGGTGGAAGAGGGCAATCTTGTCTACATTGAGAAAAAATTTAAGCCCTTGATTCAGTTGGGAAGGATCCCAACCATTGGCTCAAAGTAGGTATCATGAGTTGAAAATCTGCAGACAAAAGCTGATTGAGTAGGCCTCTTTAGGCTGTCACCAGTGCTAATATATTGTCATTTATCCCAACCTGATCACATGGGGTTGTAGACAAAATGCATAGGATCCGTTTCATATAAGATGTGTTAAATTCGGTGGACATTAGGTACATTGAATGCAGCTGCAAAGTAGTCAACCAGACCAGCTTTTTCAGAGAAAAAAAATAAAATCTGCAGACAAAAACTGATTGAGTAGGCCTCTTTAGGCTGTCACCAGTGCTAATATATTGTCATTTAGCCCAACCTGATCACATGGGGTTGTAGAAAAACTGCAGAGGATCATTTTCGTATAAGATTTGTTAAATTTAGTGGATGTTAGGTACATTAAATGCAGTTACAAAGTAGTCAACCAGACCAGCTTTTTTCAGAAAAATAAAGAAGATAATGAACAGTGATTTTTTATCAAAGTCCGTTTCAGTCCTTTCTCTTTCAATTTAGCCCTAATTGACCCTAAACCTTTTTATTTAATGCAATTCGCCCCCTAATTAACTTGGTAAAAATTAAATTTGGTCTTTTAAAATTCGGATTTTCTCAATTAAGCCCAAATTAAACTCCCAAACTTAATTTTTCACCAATTAAGCCCCAAATAAAATTAATTTGACCCATTTAAAATATAATTAAGTCCTTGCACTTAATCAAATCCTTCAATTGGACCCAAATTAATTCTTAAACATAATTAAAATTTAATTCGGCCCATGATTAAATCAAATTGGCCCATTAAAAATTTAATTATGTCATTGAACTTAATTTTTATGCAAATTCATCCGATAATCATTTAATTTGACCTTGAATTTGTATTTTTTCTTCATTTCTTAGGCACAATAAGGTACAATTAGGCCTTGAACTTTCTCCAAAATTGCAGCTTGATTCCCCGATTTCCTTTCTCCACATTGTCAGCCTTTATTTTTATTTTTTAATTTTTATTTTTGAAAAAGAAATTGATTTTTTTTTATTTTTATAAATAATAATAGAAATAAAATAACATTCAAGAAAATCTTGGTGAGTCCAAAATTGGGTTACAACAGTTGCCCCCTCTTTACAATGCTTACGGTGCAAAGGCATTGGAAAATTCATTTTCTTTTGACTTGGCATAGTAAGTTTTGTAAAGAAAAAAAAAAATGATGGCGGTGTTGAAAAATACACAGATTTTTCAGTTGGTCTAATTGTTCCAGGCGACCTGCCCGCCGGTGAAAATGGAAGCAAAGAATTTTGTGAGTGGTCTAATTGTTCCAGGTGACCTGCCCGCTGATGAAATGATAAAATGTGAGGAGACTCGCAAGTGGTCTAATTGTTTCAGGCGACCTGCCCGATTGATAAAATGATAAAACGTGAGGAGACTCGCAAGTGGTCTAATTATTCCAGGCGACCTGCCCGATTGATAAAATGCGATGAAAATCGCAAGTGGCCCAATTGTTCCAGGCGACCTGCCCGATGATAAAATGCGAAGAAAATCGCAAGTGGTCTAATTGTTCCAGGCGACCTGCCCGATTGATAAAATGCGAGAAAACTCGCAAGTGGTCTAATTGTTCCAGGCGACCTGCCCGATTGATAAAATGCAAGAAAACTCGCAAGTGGTCTAATTGTTCCAGGCGACCTGCCCGATTGATAAAATGCGATGAAAATCGCAAGTGGCCCAATTGTTCCAGGCGACCTGCCCGATGATAAAATGCGAAGAAAATCGCAAGTGGTCTAATTGTTCCAGGCGACCTGCCCGATTGATAAAATGCGAAAACTCGCAAGTGGTCTAATTGTTCCAGGCGACCTGCCCGATTGATAAAATGCGAGGAAACTCGCAAGTGGTCTAATTGTTCCAGGCGACCTGCCCGATGATAAAATGCGATGAAAATCGCAAGTGGTCTAATTGTTCCAGGCGACCTGCCCGATTGATAAAATGCGATGAAAATCGCAAGTGGTCTAATTGTTCCAGGCGACCTGCCCGATGATAAAATGCGATGAAAATCGCAAGTGGTCTAATTGTTCCAGGTGACCTGCCCGATGATGAGCTTCAGGGTTGATGAAAACTTCTAAAGGAAGTCATACCTGTATGGTTGAGATCTGATTTGTAAATCGATCTCAAGATGATGTAAGCTTCTCACGAAAGTCTTATATGTACAGCTGGGATCTGATTTGCAAATCAATCTGAAAGACGACGCTCAAGAAAGTCTTATATGTACAGTTGAGATCTGATTTGCAAATCAATCTCAAAGACAACGCTCAAGAAAGTCTTATATGTACAGTTGAGATCTGACCTTCTATTCAAAATGATGGCAGGAGCAAATTCCCTATAAATCACGCGGTATCGGGCAAAAGACATCATCAACTTCTCACATTTTCAATACTCTCAGAGTTCTCAACTTTTGAAGTTTTAACCATGTCTTCCTCTTCTTCCAATGCTAATCCAAACCTTGCTCCTGCGGCAGAGCCTGTAGTTTGGCGTACTACTTTTGAAGTGAATGGTCGTCCAGTTACAATAGAGGATACTGTAATGGACAATGAAGATATTGCTGTAGCCGTGGCTAGAGACATGATCCTTCCTCGTGATGAATTAATACTGGCAGCCAGGACCGATATTGAAGCAGTGAATCAGTCACTTGCTCTCAGTATCAGAGCTACTTCGTCTTTGGTGAACATGGCAGAGCGTCTTCATGCCAGAAGACTTGAGTTGAATACTCAAATTCCTGAGCTCCATAATCAGATTGAGAATTTAAGGAAAAGGCTCCATGATGAGAGACGTTACAGAAACGACTTGGAGAGGAGAAATGAAGAGCTCAATGCACGTGTTGACTTTTGGAGGGACTATGTGAACACACGACACCTCGAGTTCGAGGAACAGATGGAACGCATAATTAACCAGTTTGAGGAATTTCGAGTAATGATGGATCATCAGCGAGCTGAAAATATCTCTAATCGTCCTCGCAGTGTTTAACGTTTGTACTTGTAAACCATTATGCCCATGAATAAAAATCCATCTTTCTCGTCTTTATTCATGAATTTTGCTTTTATGGAATTGCCACATTTGATATGATTTAAAAGAACTTCAATTCATCTGTGTCTTGTTGGATCCCGTGAGGAGTTTTGTTTCGAGAGATATCTGCAAAACAAATATGCGATGCTTGTGAAGTGAGATGATATGCAATGCATCTTACCTGTTTTTGAAATATAGATCCCCGTTCATCTTGTTTGAGGATCTTGACTTTGAGTGAGCTGTTTTGATTTACGCGTACTTCAAGTCTACTCAAGCTGACCCATGTTGTCCATTTTATAAGATAAGCATTGTTTGAGTTTCCCAACAGTCACTGCACGTTTCTCTATTGGTAACTTCACTGAGAGAATTAGCTTCTCCGTGGCCCGACATTGTCCTGAGATTTCATCTGCATTTCTCTTACTGAAGATGTATCAGTTGTCTTGTTGTCTAACTGATCATACTGTAAGAGTCAATAATCTCCTTTCATAGATACTGGAAATCATACTATTTCAGTCCTCATGCTAGAAGAAGCCCACAGTTTATCACGTGTATTTTCCACCAGGGAAGCAAATTTCTTTGCCGTTAAGGATCTGGTAACTGCTTCTCTGCCCCCCCTAGGAGAATTAACTGCCTCATTTCATTTCCTCCTTTGCTCTTGTTGTCATTAGAATCTCTGGTTTTCTAATGGTGCCTCATAATGTGTTATACGCTCATTTTTCTTACAAAGAAAACCTTTTTCCAAAAATGATTTTTCAAAAGATTTGTTTTGTTCACGAAAACTGAAACTCTCAATGTCTGTTTATAACAATGTTCAGGCAATTCTGGGGCTTTATGTCAAATCTCTTGGTAAAAGTAATCTAAGATGAAGGTAAGTGATGAGATGACCTTCTGCTTTGGTTTTCAAAGTGTTCAAGCGATTGCTTGAAGGTGTTTTGAGAGAAAAGAAACAATTTGCCTTTTATCTTTAGAAACACTCTTTTTAACAGCATGAATAATAACGAGTAATTATTTGCTACGCCATGACTCTTTATGGAAAAGTCTCTTATATTTTGAGAACGCCATTTATTGATCCAGGTCGCTTACTTGATTAGAAAGGACTTCAAAGGCACGTAATGTATTTTATGGCTCAAGGCTATAAAAGAAAGAGCATTCCATAAGCTTAAAAAAAAGTGTTTAAGGGCTTATAAACTATAGATCACTATTATCTTGTCTTGGCATTTTCTTTTGCTGTCTTGACAACAAAAATGATGCTAAATATTCCAAATGAGGAACTTCTGTTTTTTTTTTTTTTTTTTGTTATTCCCATATTTGTTAGGAATTCACTCAATTGTTTGGAATTTAATTGAATTCTTTGTTGTCAAACTTTCTTTATAAGCTCACATGCCTTCAAGACAATTTCCTTAATCATATTTCACTTTTTGCCCCCTAGTGTAGGGTGTGATCTTAGTTAAGGTTCTCATGAAAGAAAAGGCTTTAAATAGACTCAGCTCAAATTGGGACTGCAAAGGATAATTTTAAAGAAAGTGAAGGGAATATCAAAGATGGCCTTTCCTCATTTCAAGTAAGATCAGTTAAAACCAATAAACTTTGTCCATATCCAACGTAATGCTTTGGATATGTAAGATACCATGTTTTGCGCGTCCATGACAAACTAATGTACTACCAACCATTATTCATGCTGATAAAATGTGGATCCAAGACATAATTTGGGTGATAGTTGTTCCAACTGCATGTTTTTTTTTTTACTTGTTTGGTCATCTCTTTCAAGGGAATTACTCTGAACATTATTCTAAACAAATCATTGATTTATTTCATTGAAATCACAAACAAAATCAGTTCTTTTAAAACCTCATTTAAAAAAAATGGACTTTCTTGTAAAAAAAAAAAAAAGTTTGAAAGATCAAATTGTTGAGCCATTGAGATCATGCAATGGGCTTTTTGGTGAGGTATAATGCAAAGAGAATTTCTGGCCAAAACTTTATTGATTGGATTGGATGAAACCATCATACATAATACTTTTTCACAGAATCAGAGTTCACAGGCCTAGGTAAATCATCTCCATCCATCCTAGTTAACAACAGAGCTCCTCCGGAGAATGCTTTCTTCACTACATATGGGCCTTCATAGTTTGGTGCCCACTTGCTTCGGTCTTCACTTGGTAATGGCAAGATTTTTCGTAGTACAAGATCCCCTTCTTTGAATTCTCTAGGTCGAACTTTCCGGTCATATGCCTTGGCCATCCTTCTTTGGTACAGCTGGTGATGGCAAATTGCAGCCAACCTCTTCTCACTTATCATGTTCAGCTGTTCATATCTCACTTTAGCCCATTCAGCTTCTTCTAGTTCAGATTCTATTAGTACTCTCAAAGAGGGAATTTCAACTTCTAAAGGCATCACCGCTTCCATCCCAAATACTAATGAATAAGGTGTAGCTCCAGTGGATGTCCTTACTGCTGTACGATATGCATGCAAAGCAAAGGGAAGCATTTCATGCCAATCTTTGTAAGTGACTACCATTTTCTGGATAATCTTCTTGATATTCTTGTTTGCAGCTTCGACAGCACCATTCATCTTTGGTCTGTAAGGAGACGAGTTTGAATGTTTAATTTTCCACTTCGCACACAATTCTATGATTATTTTTCCATTAAAATTTTGGGCGTTATCGGTCACTATCTTCTCAGGTGTACCGTACCGACATATCAAATCTTTCTCAATGAAGCATTTGACCACCTTTTGAGTTACATGAGCATAAGAGCTGGCCTCCACCCACTTTGTGAAGTAATCAATGGCTACTAAGATAAATTGATGCCTATTGCTGGCCTTTGGATTGATTGGACCAATCACATCTATTCCCCACATTGCAAATGGCCATGGTGATGTCATATTAAACAGAGGAGATGGAGGTGCATTTATCTTATCACTGTACACTTGACATTTATGGCATTTTCTGACATAATCGATGCAATCTTTCTCCATGGTCATCCAGAAGTACCCAGATCGTTGCATTTATCTAGCCATCATGTGCCCACTTGCATGAGTTGCACAAATTCCTTCATGAATTTCTTGCAATGCTACCTTAGCTTCGATTTCATCTAGACATCTTAGTAAAGTTCCATTGAATGATCTTTTATATAGAATTTCTCCATCTAGGTAAAATTCCATGGCTAACCTTCTCAAGGTCTTCATATCTGCTTTAGATGCCCCCAAGGGATATTCTTGATATTGGATAAACCGCTTGATGTCATAAAACCATGGGTTCCCATCTATTTCTCCTTCGACTGAATAACAATGAGCTGGAAAATTTTTAATCTCAATGTGGATTGGTTGTACCTTGATTCCGAAATCAATTTTGGCCATAGAAGCTAAAGTTGCCAAAGCATCAGCAAACTGGTTTTTTTCTCTTCCCATATGGGTAAAATCTATCTCATCAAAGCCCTCAGTCAGTTTTGAGAGATATTGTTGATATGGGATCAATTTTTCTTCTTTAGTCTGCCATTCGCCTTTCACTTGACAGATTATTAACATTGAATCCCCATAGACATCCAGCTTCTTTATTTTCATCTCTAAAGCAGCTTCCAACCCAAGGATACAAGCCTCATATTCAGCAGTATTGTTGGTACATTCAAATTGTAGTTTGATTGAGATGGGATATTGCTTCTGGTCAGGTGAGATTATCACAGCGCCTGCTCCATTGCCAGATACATTCACTGCCCCATCAAAATACATAATCCACCAATCATTCTTCTCTTTGTCTTCTTCTACTATCAATACATCCTCATCCGGGAAGTCAAATTTCAAAGGCTCATAATCTTTGATAGCATTATCTGCCAAATGATCAGCAATTACACTTCCTTTTACAGATTTTCTTGTCTTGTATACAATGTCATACTCGGCCAACATTACTTGCCACCTTGCTATTCGGCTTGATAAGTAAGGTTTCTCAAAGATGTATTTAAGAGGATCCATTTTTGAGATCAACCAAGTGGTATAATACAACATATACTGTCGAAGACGCTTCGTGCTCCATACAAGAGCACAACACAGCCTCTCAATCATAGTATATCTGGATTCACAATCTGTAAACTTCTTGCTCAGATAATAGATAGCTTGCTCTTTTCTTCCAGACTCATCATGTTGTCCTAACACACAACCCATTGCTTCCTCAGTTACTGTCAAATACAAGATCAAAGGTCTTCCAGGTACAGGCGGCATTAACAAAGGTGGATTTTGTAGGTATTGCTTTATTTTATCAAAAGCTTCTTGACAATCTTTGTCCCAAGTACCAGGATTCTTTTTTCGAAGCAATCGAAAAATTGGCTCACATGTTGCTGTTAACTGAGATATGAATCGTGCAATGTAATTCAAACGTCCCAAGAAACCTCTTACTTCTTTTTCGGTTTTAGGAGCTGGCATTGCTTGAATTGCTTTCACTTTATCAGGATCAACCTCTATTCCTTTATTACTTATCACAAACCCTAGCAACTTTCCAGACTTCACCCCAAATGAGCATTTTGCAGGATTCAATTTCAACTGATACTTCCTCAGTCTATCAAATAATTTTCTTAGAATCTGAACGTGATCTTCTTCATTCGTAGACTTGGCAATCATGTCATCCACATACACTTCAATCTCTTTGTGTATCATATCATGAAAAAGTGTCACCATTGCCCTTTGGTATGTGGCTCCAGCATTCTTTAGCCCGAATGGCATCACTTTGTAGCAAAATGTTCCCCATGGTGTGACAAAAGTGGTCTTCTCTTTATCTTCTTCAGCCATTTTAATCTGGTTATACCCGGAGAATCCGTCCATGAAGGAATAAGTTGAGCTTCTAGCAGCATTGTCTACCAAGACGTCTATATGAGGCAAAGGGAAATTATCCTTTGGACTAGCTTTGTTTAGATCCCTGAAGTCCACACATACTCTGATTTTGTCATCCTTCTTTGGTACTACCACTATGTTCGATACCCATTGAGGGTATTTAACGACTTCTAGAAAACCAGCATCCCACTGCTTCTTTATCTCGGCCTTGACCTTGAGTAGAATATCCGGGCGAGTTCTTCTCAATTTCTGCTTGACAGGTTTACATCCTTCTATCAAAGGCAATCTGTGTACTACAATATCAATGTCTAAACCAGGCATATCTGCATAAGACCAGGCAAACACATCCACATACTCTCGTAGTAGTGAGGTTAAACAACATCTTTCTTCTGTAGTAATCAAAGTTCCGATCTTTAGCTCTCTTCTATCTTGCTCGGTGCCTACATTTATCACCTCTAATTCTTCTTTTGCAGGTTTCCAAGCATGCTCAGACTGTTCTACCTGTCTAGTAAACTCTTTCATATAATCTTCATTCCATTCCTCTTCGTCCGTTGCAATCACATCCTTATCAAAGTTTGGCCATTCATTTTCAATGCAATATGTTTGTGGATTTATGGAGGATTTGCTTTCAGAATTCCTGAAAGCGGAAGGTGTTTTGTGTAAATGCGTATCTTGTAGCCAAACAAAACAAAAAAGATAACAATTGTTGAAGAAAATGCAAGATCTCAATAATATTTTAAAAGCTGACTCAATAATTATGAAAAGACCTTATGTTGACATCTTAAACCAAGATTTCCAACTAGGTACAAAAACACAAAGCAAACTCCAAAGCAAAGCACACAAAGTACATAAGAGCAAATATAAGCAGACGCTTATTCATTACTTCTTGAAAACAACTGGGGCTTCTTCAATCTCCCAATTATGGAATACTTCGTCAACAGCAAGCTTTCGCACAAAGGTGTTGGTTGGAGCCTCCTCTAAAGAGTGGACAGTTAACTGAGGTAACAGTTCATCTTCTTTTGCTGTTTTTGGCTCGTCATCAGAATTCCAGCCTTTTCCTTCACCTTCCTCTACATTGTTGATGTCCATGAAAGCTAGTTTCTGCCCCAAGACTTCCATCATGTTTTCAGGTTTCATCACATATGCTGACTTTGGGAAAGAAACATGGATAGGTGGGATTACAATGTCTTCTTCTTCTGGCTTCCTTCCTTCCATTCTGGCCAACCTTCTTTCTCGCTTAATCCTAGCAGCTCTCTGGTAATCATCTTTCTTAGGCTTAAAGCCAAGCCCAAACCTCTGATCAACAGTCTTAATTTTCATTATGTTGACTCTCTTGAGATTTCCAGCACTTGGATCATTCTGGAATGGTAGCCCATGTTTCAAAAAGCACTTAGCTATCATTCTGGCAGTATCAGAAATCATTGGTCTTCTTAACACCGTATTCTCTGGTACCCATTCAGTGTTCACAACCTCGAAGGCATGGAGATTTCCATCTTTGCAATCTTCTGCTTCAATATAAGGGACCGACACATTCCTTATCATGGACAAGGTTTCTTCTGCCTTAACTTTTACTAGAGTACCATTGATAATATACTTCAAACATTGGTGTAGAGATGATGTCACAGCCCCAGCGGCGTGTATCCATGGCCTTCCCAATAACATGCTATACGAAGGATGGATGTCCATCACTTGTAATGTTATCAGAAACATCTGAGGCCCTATAAACAATTCAATGTCAATGGTCCCTATCACCTGTCTAGGGGAACCATCATATGCTCTAGCTGTCATCGTGCTTGGTCTCATGTAAGTAACATCAATTGGCATCTCATCTAATATATGCCTTGGTAGCACGTTCAACGCTGAACCATTATCCACAAGCACTTTGCCGATCAAATAGTCCTTACATTTCACGGTGATGTACAAAGGCTTGTTATGCCCAGTCCCTTCCGGGCCTAACTCATCTTCTGTGAAGTATAAGTAATTGGATGCTTGAATTCTTCCCACCAAATGTTCCATCGTATCTTGAGTAATATCCTGCGGCACATATGCTTCATTCAACACCTTTTGCAATGCCTTACGGTGTAACTCAGAACTCAAGATAAGTGACATTAAAGAGATTCTAGCAGGAGTTTTCTTCAACTGATCCACCACACTATACTCACTATGCTTCATCAGCTTCAGAAATTCATTGGACTCATCTTCACTTATAGGTTTGTTCACTTCCATGCCTTTAAAAGCATCAACTATTTCTTTTCCTTTAGCTTTCCTCTGCCTCTCTAATTCTTCTGGTGTAAAACACCGACCACTTCGAGTTAAACCACCGATTTCAGGGTGAAAGATGGGAGTAGGGTTCTTAATGTTGAAAGAATACCCATAATTGTAAGGCATTGAGCCATAACTTTCACTGTTTGCGCATACAGGCTTGGTCAGGATTAGTTTTGGTGGACCACCCACAGTTGGTTGGAGTCTACAAACTTCCATTTTTGTCTCCTGATGGCCTATCATCCCAACTTCACTGCTCTCTTCTTCACTCTCTATCCTTAACATGCCGAAAATCAGCATCCTTTTCACTTCTTGGTGAAATTCTTCACAATCATCAATGTGATGTCCCACCTTGCCATGAAACTTACAATAATTATTTTCATTCATCACTGGTTCAAACTCAGATAAATATCCAGACTGTACCAGCATATCATACAGTCTTTCCATGGAAACTTTCAAAACGCTTTCCTTCTTACCCTCAATTCCTACAGCATTCACTCCTCCACCGCTTGCAGCATGATTGGGCAAAGGATTGGATTTCACATTCGGTGCATCATCAAAAGTTATCCATCCAGCCTTTATCAATTACAGAAGCTTGTTTTTGAATGCATTACAGCTTTCAATGTTATGCCCAGCAACGCCAGCATGATATTCACATTTCAGATCTGGCTTATACCAATTTGGGTATGGAGGTTGTAGTGGGGTTAAGGGAACGGGAGCTACTTGCCCAATACTCAACAACTTTGAGTACATTTCTCCTAAAGGAAGTGGTAATGGTGGCAGTCGTTCTTGGGTTCTTTGAAAATTCCTTCTTGGAGGATTAACGATCTGGTTACTTTGTTGGTCATGTGGTTGGTTTTCTTGGTTGGTAGGGAAAGGTTTAGTGAAGTTTACACTTGCAACTTGTTGGGTAGGCATTTGGAAGTTATAATGGTGGTAATTTGTTTTCTTACCCTTGTACATTCCTTCCACGTTGTTCACCTCGGAATCCTTCTTTTTCCCAGTAAAGCCTTTCTTCTCAGTAGGCTCTGACATTCTCCCCGCTCTTATCGCTTGTTCTATTCTCTCAGCGATAGTTACAGCATCATAGAAATGCTGAGCTGAACTACCCACCAGGTGTTCAAAGTAGGGAGATTTAAAAGTGTTAGAAAAAAGAGTGACCATTTCTTTTTCTAACAAAGAGGGTTGCACATGAGATGCTTTTTCACGCCATCTCAAAGCGTATTCTCTTACAGTCTCTTTGCTGCCCTTTTCCATGATTAACAAGCTTGACCTGTCCGGGGCTACCTCCATGTTGAATTTATACTGCTCCACAAAGGCTTTTACCAAATCTTTCCACTTTCTGATCTTGGTGTTATCCAGCCTTGTATACCAGCTTAATGCCGATCCAGAAAGACTATCTTGAAAGAAATGGATGAGAAGTTTCTCATCATTCACTACTTCTGCCATCTTATTGCAATAAGATTTAAGATGAGTGACTGGGCATTCAGTTCCAGTATACTTGATGAATTCTGGTACCCTAAATTCCTTGGGTACAACTACATTTGGAACTAAACACATTTCTGCAGCATAAACAGGATCATATAAGTCTGCCCCTTCGACTGCCTTCAATCTCTCTTCTAGAGCAGTCAATTTATCATAATCGACATTTTCAGAGAATTTCATCCTTTGTGGGCCATCAGTTGCCAGGTTTACAGTAACTGGCACTTGTGCTGGTGGAACATTGGCAGTGAACTGTTGTTCAAATGAAGAGGGATTTGCCCCTAAATTTTGAGGCGGGAATACAAAGGGAGCTGATGGCATAGATATAGATGGAGTTGCAACTGCCGGCTGGGTAGAGGTACCTTCCCCAGACTTGGATACTAGGGTCTGCTCGAGTAGACTTGTAAGTCGTGCTATATCGTTTTTCATGTTCTCTAACTCTCTTTGATAATGAGCCTCTAGTTGAGCTCTTTCTTCATTCTCCATTATCTTCCTTCGTAGTCGAGTGTAATGAATTTTATGGCCTCTTGGGGGACCTATATTTCAACCTAGATGAATGCAAGTAAACTAAATGAAATGCACAAATGGGTGCAAAATGCCATATGGTTTATGCATGTTTGTTATTGGTTTCAAATTTTCTTTTAACTTATGATAAGGAACCAACCAGATCAGATTCTCTTAAAAAAAGTTCTCACTGAGGACTCCAAACCTACAGGGACTTGAACCGATTTAGGGGAGAAATTTGATGCCATAAATCAGAATCAAAATAAGCATTTCTCATTATTTTACAATATTACAATTACAACAGACTCAATCTTTCCAAAGCCTTGGACCGTCATATGCTGAGATCTCATTAATTCCATCTCTGATCAACCCAAAAAACCGATGGAATTCATTTCTAGTCATTGGCTCACCGTCTACTATTTGTTGGGCTATACCTCTTAATCCTAAAGCATAATTCTTGGCATCATCTGCTTGTACATGATAACGCATAGCTTCAGAAGCCCAACATTCTGCTTCTCTTTCTGCATTTTCTTTTTCTGATGATAAGGTCTGCTCAATAGAAAGCAAATGATCCACCCGCTCATCTAAATTGGCAATTATTATATCTTGACTTCGGCACTGCTCCTGGAGTGATTCATTTGTCTCTTCCAACTTCAATACCATTTCCTCAGCTTTTGATGCTCTTCCAATCCATCTCTTTATGCTAACATCTTGCCTCTTCTTATCCTCTGACAAAAGTACATATTTTTCTTGTAGTTGCTGGAACTTAAGTTGTTGCTGTTGTAGTTGAGCTAACAAATCATCCTTTTCTTTTCTTGTGTTAGCCAAAGCTTTTTCTTGAGTGATTAGATTAGATTCTAACCTTCTTCTTTTAGCCCCTAACTCTTCCACTTCAGCATTCAAACTTAGGTTGTAAGATTCTTGTTGGGCGCGAACTTCTTCGTATATGTCTTCAGTAGACTGAATCAAAGACCTCGGTGGCCCTTCAAAAGGAGGAACTCTGTACCCTTTCCCTCTCGTCTTTTGCCATATCGGATACCCTTTAGTTGTTTTTCCTTCTACTCTTTTAGCAGAAGTAACCCTACCAGGATGTTTCCATGCCTTCCTCACTGACTCTAATAATTTCATCGAGGTCTTGAAATCTTCATAAAATGTTGCCAGTTCGGTAGTCCTTGGAATAAATTGCTCAAATCCAAACTGTCGCAAAACCATGTTGGGACAATAACTAATACAGCAACGGGCTCCTATCAACGGAACCCATGGGTACTCACCACAGTATGCCAGATAAGATTTGAAGTAAGAGTATCGACTCCTCCAATGAAACTGAGATTTACTTAAACTTCGAAACATTGATTCCCATGTGGATTTTCCTACTTCATGCAAATGTTTTTCAGTGAAATTCTCCAGCTTAGAATAAAGATGCCATGGGGTACCGATCAAACCTGAAATCTTCCCCTCAATCATATGACTCACAGTCCAGACAAACAACAACTGCAAACAACATCTTAAACGACCCCTTCCAGCTCTTCTACAATAATTTAAGGATGAGAAGGTTTCTGCCAATATCGCTGCAGCAGGGTTGATTTTAAGGGTCGCCACACTTTTAAATACATTAACAGCCTCAAAATCGATCATTCCCTCGGCAGATGGGAAAAGAACCAAACCATATATGCCTAAGGCCAAAACTCTCAATCGAATTTCGTTGCTCTCATCGCGTAATCTCCTGTTGAATATGGCTTCTAGTACATTCCAAAACCAACCCTGGCTATTTCCTCGTTTAGTCGCCTGTGCTTTTGCTAGTTGACAGTCTATTTGAGTAATCCAAGCAAAATTAGAAGGTGCATGCTCTGTATGTGTGTAAAAGTACACCTTTTCTGACTTGGGACAATCTAACAGGGCATCATACTCCTCGATAGTAGGAGTCATATCCACAGTATCAAAAGTGAAGCACCGATATTCTGGATCCCAAAACCCTATCATGGCTTGAAAACAAGCATGCTGGACCCTAATTTTCAGTAAATGTGATAGATCCCCGTATTGTTTCTGAAAATCGATTTGATCATGAGAGGATAACTTTTCCCAACAATCTAGCAACTGTCCTGTACCAAGTGGCTTGTCATCTAATTTAACATGTTCTGGCAATTGAGACTCAAACTTGGATGGCAAACAATCCCCTTCATCATATTGGTTCAATTCTGATCTGGTCAAAAATTCCTCAATAGTAATGGGCTTTTCCATCTCACACTTCCTATAAGGATCGGTGGAGATTTAATGAGAATATGAAATGTATATGAATATGTATGTTAATGCATTGATATTTGTTTGTGTCCTAAAGGTATATCCTAATTGATAAGATCTAGCTCATAGGGTTTGGCTCAGTTGATTCTAATCTTAAAGATTTTCTTTGGTTCTTAGATTGCCCGAATTACCCATGGGATAATCAGCCTCTTAACCTTATACAACATGAGTATGGGAAGAAAATTCCACAATACCCGTTGCATAGGGTGAGTTACAATCCAAGCGAAAGTCCAAATGAGCATCAGTGGACATAAGTCACACTTGCCACCTGAATCTTTCTTTTCTAATCTTAAAAAGGACGAGCTCGGGTCCAGAGCTTTTATGGGTTCACCGTGAAGTGTGTGAATACACAAAAAAATAACATGCATGCATGTGTAATTAAAAAATGAAATGATTTACAATTGATATTGCATAAAATAAATAGTGCAAATAAAATAAATACTAAAAAATAAACAGCAATAAAAAAAAACAAATGAAAAAAAACACACACAAGCAGTTGGTTCAACCCTATTCCCCAGTGGAGTCGCCATTCTGTCGATACACGACGTCGGGCGACGGCTCCGCTCATCTTTGTTTATTTAACAAAAAGATTTTTTTTATTTTTATTGGGGAAATGAAAATTTTATTGGAGTCGCCATCTAGTAATTTGAGGGAACTAGAAATCCCAAATTAGACACTGGTCCAGAGATTCAGGTACTGGGTTAGTTATGACTAAGGGAAGGTAGACACCACCCTTAAAACATCCTTTCAAAAGAAAGGTTACCCTTACTCGTGTGTTTTTATATTTGATTCAAATGCTATTATATTTTGAGCTTATTTGCAATTTTTATTTTTTTATAAAATAGTTAACGTCGGTCCCTAAAAATAGGAGACACGTTAAAAATGACATCAGTCCCTAAAAATAGGAGACTCGTCTAAAATATTGACACTTAACCCTAAAAAGGAGATTTACGTCTTAGTTACCAAGAGAAAATAATGGACATAACCCTTATTTGGTATAAATCCTTGACATCGGTCCTTTTCTGTAAAAAGAGACGTGTCGACCAAAACAAAAAATATTCGTAGGAGACGCGTTAAAAATGACATCAGTTCCTAGAAATAGGAAACTTGTCTAAAATATTGACGTTTAACCCTAAAAAGGAGAATTACGTCGGAGTTACCAAAAAAAAATATGGACATAATCCATATTTGATATTTAAACTTTTGACATCGGTCCTTTTATGAAAAAAGAGACATGTCGACGAACAGTATTTGTTTATAAAATAAAAGTTATTTTTATATCGTTGAGAAATGGGTATAACCATATTTGAGATTTTGGCTTTGGACCCACGAACGATAACATGATAGGATGGGTGTTAGATCCGCGTTATTTTTCCTTTTATATTTATTTTTGTTTTATTTTTATTTTTATTTTGTTAAAGTGTGATATTGTACAATAAACATGCTACATTCAAGCAGCACAACGATCGAGACATGCTAGAAATTTTAGGACTCGGAAAAGCAGCAGTTATTTGTTCTCCCATATTACAAAATTACGGTACAGTTTTGTGTGCAAAGTAACATGACATCAATGCCTACTGCAAGAACTCCCTTGGTTTTGTTTTATTATTTTTTTATTTTTTATTATTATAACACGCACACACACAAAAATATATATATAATTCACGTCCTGCATGAACAGTAGGACGTGAATTATATTTCACGTCTACTGTTCATGCAATAGGAAAGGAAGAAGAAGAAGAAGAAAGAAAAAGAAAGAAGGGAGGCTCACCTGGCTGAAGGGGTCGTGGCTGCTATGATGAGGTGGTTCGGCTGGTGGTTGAAACGATGGAGTTGGAGGAGGAGACGTTGACAGCAGAGGAAGAAAGAAGAAGAAGAAAATCTGCAGCGGGGAGAAGGAGGAGAGGAGAGAGAGGAGAGAGAAAGTCACAGTGGCTGCTCCGCCAGTGGAGAGGATCTGAGTTGATGGAAATTATGGTGGTAAAGCCGGTGATGGTGGTGGTGGTGCTGAAGAAGAGGCGGAGAGAGAAGGAAAAAGTTGCAGAAATCGGCAGAAAAACAGGTTTTTTGGCTGACTTTGGATCCGATTTTCTTCTTTTTTCAGGCCATGAAATCCACCTCTATTTATATGCGGTGGAAGAGGGCAATCTTGTCTACATTGAGAAAAAATTTAAGCCCTTGATTCAGTTGGGAAGGATCCCAACCATTGGCTCAAAGTAGGTATCATGAGTTGAAAATCTGCAGACAAAAGCTGATTGAGTAGGCCTCTTTAGGCTGTCACCAGTGCTAATATATTGTCATTTAGCCCAACCTGATCACATGGGGTTGTAGAAAAAATGCATAGGATCCGTTTCATATAAGATTTGTTAAATTCTGTGGACATTAGGTACATTGAATGCAGCTGCAAAGTAGTCAACCAGACCAGCTTTTTCAGAGAAAAAAAAATAAAATCTGCAGACAAAAACTGATTGAGTAGGCCTCTTTAGGCTGTCACCAGTGCTAATATATTGTCATTTAGCCCAACCTGATCACATGGGGTTGTAGAAAAAATGCATAGGATCATTTTCGTATAAGATTTGTTAAATTTAGTGGATGTTAGGTACATTAAATGCAGTTGCAAAGTAGTCAACCAGACCAGCTTTTTTCAGAAAAATAAAGAAGATAATGAACAGTGATTTTTTATCAAAGTCCATTTCAGTCCTTTCTCTTTCAATTTAGCCCTAATTGACCCTAAACCTTTTTATTTAATGCAATTCGCCCCCTAATTAACTTGGTAAAAATTAAATTTGGTCTTTTAAAATTCAGATTTTCTCAATTAAGCCCAAATTAAACCCCCAAACTTAATTTTTCACCAATTAAGCCCCAAATAAAATTAATTTGACCCATTTAAAATATAATTAAGTCCTTGCACTTAATCAAATCCTTCAATTGGACCCAAATTAATTCTTAAACATAATTAAAATTTAATTCGGCCCATGATTAAATCAAATTGGCCCATTAAAAATTTAATTATGTCATTGAACTTAATTTTTATGCAAATTCATCCGATAATCATTTAATTTGACCTTGAATTTGTATTTTTTCTTCATTTCTTAGGCACAATAAGGTACAATTAGGCCTTGAACTTCCTCCAAAATTGCAGCTTGATTCCCCGATTTCCTTTCTCCACATTGTCAGCCTTTATTTTTATTTTTTAATTTTTATTTTTGAAAAAGAAATTGATTTTTTTTATTTTTATAAATAATAATAGAAAAAAAAAAAAACATTCAAGAAAATCTTGGTGAGTCCAAAATTGGGTTACAACAATCATCGAGCTTTTTCCTTCTTGCATCTGGGATCTTTGCATATGCCACACAACCAAAGACTCGTAGATGAGTAACACTTGGTTTGTGACCACTCCATGCTTCTTCTGGAGTAACACCTTGCAAACTTCTGGTCGGGCAGCGATTCAACAGATACACTGCACATGATACAGCTTCAGCCCAGTATTGCTTGGGCAACTTCTTTGCTTTAAGCAGACTTCTCACCATGTCAAGAATCGTGCGATTCTTCCTTTCTGCTACACCGTTCAGCTGTGGTGTATAAGCTGGCGTCGTCTGATGTCTGATGCCTTGTTGTGTACAGAAGGCTTCAAAGTCATTGGCTGTATATTCTCCTCCTTGATCAGATCTCACTGTTCTGATCGTATAACCAGTTTGCTTCTCCACAATTGCTTTAAAATCTTTAAAACAATTGAATACTTCTGACTTCCTCTTCAGAAAGTATATCCACGTCTTTCTACTAAAATCATCAGTAAAAGTGAGGAAGTACCTATTTTGTCCAGTCGACATAGGCGTGATTGGGCCACACACATCTGTGTGTACTAATTCCAGTGGCCTCTTTGCTCTCCAATTGACTTCTTTGGCAAAACTGGATCTGTGATGTTTGCTGAGGACACAACTCTCACAGACTTCATCTGGATGATCAATGTGAGGCAAACCTTTGACCATCTTCTTGCTTGCTAGCATCTTCAAACTTGTGAAATTCAGATGTCCAAGCCTCAGGTGCCAAAGCCATTCTTCACTGTTGGTGATGGCACTCAAACACCTTGCTGCATCATACTGGATGTTCAAAGGAAACATCCTATTCTTGGACATTTTCACATAGGCCATTAATCTCCAATTGTTGTCTCTAATTGCCAGATGACAATTCTCCGAGTAAAAAGTATAGCCTCTCTCCAAAAGTTGACCTAAGCTGAGTAGGTTCTGCTTTATGGCTGGGGACATAATAGACATTGGCGATGTAGCTGGAATCGCCGTTCTTCAACTTAATTGGGATGCTGCCTTTACCTTTGAATGGAACCTTTGTGGTATCTCCAAAAGTAACTAGACCTTGCTTGGTCTCATCTAGATTACTAAATAACTCTCGGTAGTCGCACATGTGATTGCTGGCTCCAGTATCTAGATACCATATTTCCTGTTTCTCTCCAAGTTCTTGTTGGACAAGAAATGCAGATGCTTCTGTGTCATCTTTTGCTGCAAAGTTAGCATGCTCACGTATCTCTAACGGAGCTTTGCTTCTGCATTCAGTGCTATAGTGCCCAAATTGATTGCAACTATAACATTTGATATTCCTCTTGTCACGGTTATTGTAACCGCCTCCTCTTCCTCTAGGAGTGAATGCTTGTTGTTCTCGACCTCCTCTGGTGGTGCTTCTACCACCTCTTCCTCTAAAGCTTGTATTCCAAGAACCTCTTCCTTTGAATTGCTGGAATCCTCCTCTGGATTGTTGACTTCCTCCTTGAGTGGTGTAGCCACTTGATGAAGTCTCCCCTTGCTCATATTTGTCCTTGAGGGACAACTTTGCTTGTAAGGCATGCTCGATGGCCTTATCTCCATTTCACTTTACTATCTTCTGCTCATGAGCTTGCAAAGAACTCATAAGCTCATCTACTGTCAACTTGTCCACTTCCTTGGACTCTTCAATGGCGACAACAACATGATCAAATTTTGGATCTAGGGATCTCAAAATTTTCTCCGTAATTCGAGAATCGATGAGGGCTTCTCCATTTCTCCTCATCTGGTTGACTATCACCATAATCCTTGTGTGATAATCAGAAATAGACTCCGAGGACTTCATTTGCAATAACTCAAAGTCACCTCTCAAAGATTGAAGACGAATCTTCTTGATTCTGTCAGCACCTTTGTATTTCTGTTGGAGAGCCTCCCATATATCATGTGACGTTTCAGCGGAAGCTATGATCTCGAATGTATCTTCATCAAGACCTTGGTAGATGATGGTCTTGGCTTTGTTGTCTTTCTTTCTGTTGACTTTCAAGGCTTGCTTTTGTGCCTCTTGTAAAGCATCTTCTCTTTCTTTGGACTCTGGTTCATCATAACCAGTTTGTACAATATCCAAACACTCTTGTGACCCAAGGAATGCCTTCAATCTGATGCACCAACTATCATAGTTGTCTTTGGTCAGCTTCGGGATGAGTGTATGTGTACCTTCTGTAGTCATTTTGCTTTTGGAATGACTATATCACCTCTTTGGGAGCCGCATTTGGACAAACGGACACTGTAGATCGATCCGGAATGGTCCAAATAGTAGGGAACCGGTCTGACTTTGTTTAAATCGGGTCAGAAAATGGGTGAACCGGTCAAAAAAACCAATTATGTACGGCGGGCGGTTCGCTGGGTTGAACCGGGAATATACTGTGGAATATTCTGGGAATATTCGGTGGAATATTCTCTCGCTCGGCTGCGGCTGGAACGCGGCTCGGCTCGGCGCGGAGTAGGACCGGCTGGACTCGGCGTAAGCGGCTCGGCGCGGCTCCAATATGGCGCGCGTGGACGACACTCGTCGTCTACCTCTGGAGCGCGTGGCTGCGCGTGGTCTTCTGTGCTGAATCTTCAGGAGGCGCGTGTGTCTCACCGCGGTATCCGATCAGGATGATTCTTGCGACAGTGAGTTCGTCTTGATGAGCTCTACACTGTGGAATGATCAAAACTGGTTTTGGACAACTTTGAAAATTCGGATATACCCCAAAACACTTTTGTTTTCTGGCGAACGGGGCTCTGATACCAATTGTTGGTGGGAGAAACCACTGTTGGTGGCTTTGAGACACTCAGAGGGGATAAAACACACTGTTTTGTTACACAAAACCGAAGCTTACAATAACTTAACAAAAGCTTAACAATTACACGCCCTCTCTCTTTCTATTCTCTTTCAAGTGTTTCTCTCAATTCTCTCCACACACATTAACAGAGGCTGGGCACTCTATTTATACACGAAATTAAAACAAGACTTTTCAACCTTCTAGGTGTGAAGGCGGCTGGCGGCTGTGGCAGCTGGTGGCTGGCGGCTGCGGCTGGTCGGCGACTGGAGGCTAGTGGCTGGTGGCTGGTTGCCTTCCTTGACCTTCTGGGAGCTTCTGGATTGAGTTTAATATTCAACATCTTTCTCTACTTGTTTGGTGGCGAAAGTATAAACATCCAACCATGGTAAGTAGTAGAAGTAGACTGCCCGGGAGAGAAAAAAGAATTAAAATGACAATTTTAGTGCTCTTTCTCCTGCTTGTAAGAAGTATACAAGGCTTTAGACCACTGGCTTTTCCACAGAGACCACTATTATTCATAAAAGCTTCAAATGGAGCTTCCATGAAGCCTTTGATTTTGGGGATAGGGCCCTCTAGTTCATTGTAAGAGATGTCTACAGCTGTCAAGCTCACCAAATCTACAAAAGCAGTTGGAATCGAACCTGAAAGTTTGTTGTGAGAGAGGTTCATCGTTTCTAACTGTTTCAATTGCCCAATTTGTGATGGTATCTCTCCTGCCAGAACATTCCCACTGAGATCTAGATTTCCAAGAAAATGCAGGAAGCCTATCTCAGATGGGATGCTCCCTATGAACTTATTATGACTCAAGTTCAACTGTACTAAATTTGAGCACTCTCCCAGTTGTTTCGGGATTGATCCACCAAGATTATTAGAAGCTAAATTAAGGAATTGAAGTTGAGATAGCATTTGGATTTCAAAGGGAATGACACCAAAAAGATGGTTGTTATGAAGAGTAAGGTTGAACAACACTTTCAACTGCCCCAATTCTTTTGGAATTGTCCCCTTTAGGAGATTTGATGAGAGATCAATCAGTTGTAGTCCAGTGGCCTTTCCAAGCTCTGATGGTATCTCACCGGTGATATTATTGTTTGACAATTTTAGGCTCGTCAAGTTTTGAAAACTTCCCCATTTCCACGTCAGCTCACCAGACAAATTATTGTGACTGAGGTCCACATAGTTCAAGTTTGGGTAGAGGCCTAAATCTTCAGAAATATTCCCCGTCAATTGGTTCCATTCAAGCCTAACTCTAAATAGACTTGTACAATTTCGCAAGCCTTTAGGGATGGGACCAGAAAAATGATTGTAGGCGGCTGTAAAATTTACAAGTAACCCACCAAGACACAAGTCTCGTGGTAAATGGCCAGTGAAATTGTTTGAAAACAATTGCAAACTCATCAAATGTGTGAGATTATTCATCTCGGGGGGCAGAGAACCATTGAGATTATTAGTGTGCAAGCTCAATTCAACAAGGGATTCAAGTTGTCCTATTTCTCGAGGAACAGATCCAGATAAATTATTCATATTCAGATTAAGTCTAGTAAGCATAGTCATGTTCCCAATGGAAGAAGGGATGAAACCAGAGAGTTTGTTACCCCGTAGATAGAGAACGGATAGGTGTTTCAAAGTTCCAATAGAGGTTGGGATCAAACCAGTGAAATTATTTTTACACAAGTACAAAAAGTTAAGACTTGTTAACAATCCTATCTCAAGTGGAATATTTCCTGTGAAATGATTATCACACAAGTCTAAATAGGTGATTTTGGTCAGGTTACTAATGTGGGATGGAATAGTTCCATAGAGTGAGTTTTTTGAGAGAATGAGAGTGGATAAGTTTCTCAAATTTCCAATAGAAGAAGGGATACTACCAGTTAATTCATTACTCGACAAGTCAAGGAAACTGAGAGACTGTAGCGATCCAATCTCTGGAGGTATCAAGCCAGAGAGTTTGTTATTCAAGAGATAAAGAATGGATAAGTTTCTCAAATTTCCAATAGAAGAAGGGATCCTACCAGTTAAATCATTACTCGACAAGCTAAGGGAACTGAGAGACTGTAGTGATCCAATCTCTGGAGGTATCAAGCCAGAGAGTTTGTTACCCCATAGATAAAGAATTGATAAGTTTCTCAAATTTCCAATAGAAGAAGGGATCCTACCAATTAAATCATTACTCGACAAGCTAAGGGAACTGAGAGACTGTAATGATCCAATCTCTGGAGGTATCAAGCCAGAGAGTTTGTTACCCCATAGATAAAGAATGGATAAGTTTCTCAAATTTCCAATAGAAGAAGGGATACTGCCAGTTAATTCATTACTCGACAAGTCAAGGAAACTGAGAGACTGTAGTGATCCAATCTCTGGAGGTATCAAGCCAGAGAGTTTGTTATTCAAGAGATAAAGAATGGATAAGTTTCTCAAATTTCCAATAGAAGAAGGGATCCTACCAGTTAAATCATTACTCGACAAGCTAAGGGAACTGAGAGACTGTAGTGATCCAATCTCTAGAGGTATCAAACCAGAGAGTTTGTTACCCCATAGATAAAGAGTGGATAGGTATTTCAGAGTTCCAATCGAGGATGGTATCAAACCGGTAAGATTATTTTCACAAAGGTACAAAAAGTTAAGACTTGCTAACAGTCCTATCTCATGTGGAATATTTCCTGTGAAATGATTATCACACAAGTCTAAATAGGTGATTTTGGTTAGGTTACTAATGTGGGATGGAATAGTTCCATAGAGTGAATTTTTTGAGAGAATGAGAGTGAGAAGATTGGGGAAGGATGAGAAGTTGAAACTATGAAGTGTACCTCTCAGACCAAAATGTGGAAGGCTGAAATTCGCGACACTTCCCGAATTGTCACAAGTGATCCCAAGCCACTTGCAAGGGCTGCTGCCAACCCAAGAAGACAGGACAGCTTGGCTGTGGTTGTCATCAAGACTTGCTTTCCATTTTAGGAGAGCCTCCGCTTCTTTATTACCTTCAGCAGCTACATATTTGGCAGCACCAAATGAAGTTGTAGAGAAATTAGGAGGAAAGGCAAAGAAAGAAGGAAAACACATTAGAAAGAGAAAAAAAAGGACTCCGAGAAACATTGAGACTGGTTTATGTAGTAAGGACATCATGAAAAAAAAGGGATATGGTTTGCTATGGCAGATGAAGATCCTAGGCTCCAATGATAGCTACTTATAGAAAAAAAATAAATGGAGTATTTATTGGAATTTTTAATTGTGAAATTTCCTATTCATCTTTGTTCTTATTTTACAGAATTTGACATCCGTCAACAACAGTGACATCAGTTTTTAATGGAAAATTCATTTGTTCTTAGGAAAATTCATTTCCAAGTCCTATAATTTCTAAAGATGCTTAATTGTCGGCTCATTTGTTCAAAATCCGTAGCTCATTTCTAAACTAAATAAAAAAATAAAAATAACTAAGAAAAAAATATTTTGTTTAATATGACTGTGTTTACATCAAAAATAAAAATTCACATGGATTATATAATAACAATACAGATAAGGTAAATGAAGGTTTAATTTATCCAAAAATTTATCTGACTCATCAACAAACATACCTAGTGCGATAATATTTAATATTGTTTCATTACTCAATATTCATGATATTTTTCTCAACGTTGCCTTCGCAAATTGCTAATGAGTATGTCGTATTTTTATGCCTTCCACACAGATCATGGTTATTTTCATAGTTATTAAGCTAAACTTGTAACTTGTTTGTTAATTTCAAAAATATTTTTAAAAAAAATTAAAAAAAAAATTATTTTTTTATTTATTTCAAATTAATATATTTTTACTGTTTTCAAATTATTTTAATGTACTGATGTCAAAAATAATTTTTTTTTTTAAAAAAATCATTAACATGTATTTTGGCATAAAAAAATTATTTTAAAAAGTAATCGCAACCACATTGTCAAATAAGCTCTAAGAATCAACTAGGATAAGACATACGCCATTAGAGTTAACCCATGTTAATCCTATTATTTTTTAATAAATAACAAAAAGTTGTTTTTAAAAAGATTATTAAAAAAAAGTCAATGAATTTTTATGATAAGGTCTTACTGAGTCAGGTCAGCCCAATTTGGGTTTTGTAATATAATTTTGAAAACAGATAGAGAAATTGGAGGTAAAAAAAGGGGTTGTAACACCATGCATGTCTGTACATTGACTCGTTGACTCATGAAATCTTCACGTGGGTGTAACTTTCTAGAATTTATAAAATTAAATAGTGTTAAATAGTTTTCATGCTATAATGTAACACCATGCATGTCTATAATGTAAGTTACATCAGTTGTTTTTATGCTTCATGAAATTAAATAGTGTTAGGGAGCAATATAAAATTATTTTTAGAAGTTTACATGATAGCTCAAGTTTTTTTTTAAAAACGATTATTTAATATGATATCGAGATTTTGATAACCAAACAATCAAAATTTTGAATTTTAATAACCTTATTTTAATTAATAAAATTAAAGAGAAGATAGTTTGAACATATACAAGTTTTAAGTCTAAACAACTTTTATTTGAGAAATTATATTAAAAAATAATATAAAATTATTTTTATAATTTTATTTAATAATTTAAGTTTTTTTAAATTGAAATGATTTTAAACAAAAATTGGCCACTAGTGTTGCATCAGCCAAGAAATGTCACAACTTGTCATGTTAAAAAGTATTTTCCTATAACCGAGGCATGTACCTCATTGATCTTGGTAAGGGTTTCTTTGTCTCTGCATCTTGAGTTCAAGTTTTAGTGTGCATACCTGTTACTCTCGCGGTACCTTACATGTCTATTGGGCTTGCATGATGTTTAATAGGTCTGAGGATTAGTCGTGATGCACGTAAGCTGGTTCGGACACGCCAGGTTATAAAAAAAAAAAAAAAGTATTTCACCAGAGTTGCATCATTATTCCATGAAAGCCTCAACCTGTTTATCGTGCCCATTGGGTTTAAACCTCCGAATGGACTTGATGCATCATGAACTCCCTTGGCCCCAGATTGTGCCATCGAAGTCATGTTCTCTTTGGTTTTTCTTTAGTCAAGTGGACGGAACGTACGTATCACTGCAGCCAATCACGTTAGTTTTGGTTTTTCTTTTTCCTTTTTTCCAGTGCAGCTTTATTGTGGTTTTCTTTGCGCTCACATTCCTGAATTTGACAGCTTTGTAGCTCTTTTTCTTTTCTTTTTTTCTTTTTTAATATCGTGGTTGAATGGTCCAAGACAACCTTTCTTTTCTTTTCTTTGTTTCTTTACTTGCGATGAATCCGCCATGAAATGTCACAAACTTGGAAATTCAGTAGTTAGTATGCTATGCATCATCCCAACATTGAAGAAGGATGGAGAAAAAAGACAAAGAATTCAGTATATCTATCTTTAATTGTACAAGTAAAGAAACAAAGAATTTAACGAATTGAATTAATCTGTGGGCTTAACAGAGAATCGTTTTAAGATTTCAAGAATTGTTTTATATTTCTCTTTAACAATATAAACACAAAGATATTATTGAAAACAGAAACCCATTCTCACATCGAGATATTGATAATAATGATAAAGTAAGTATTTATTGAAAACGTTCTGTGATGAAATCATCATGTATACAGCTGTTGTTTTCCGTGTCTTTTTCTACAACCAACATATATATATATATATATATATATATATATATATATATATATATATATATGGAAACAATTTTCAAAGATTTTCAAAGACAAACAAAGTGGCTTTAAGAAAATTGGATTCTAACCGTTTGATTTGTGTTTCATGGAGCTGGCCCAGTTCATGCCTGAGCTAGGACCACACACGCAACCCAATATTTTATATCACTTTCTTTTTCTTCCTTTTTTTTTTTTTTTTTCTTTTTTTTGTGTTGATTGATTGATTTATTTATTCACCAAAAACTTAAAAAAAAATTATATTCTTTCTTTAAAATATCTTAATTCATTTATTTCGGCATGTTTTTATTTTAGTAATTTTTCTTTTTTCTTAAGAATCTTATTTAAATTCATCAATTATATTAAAGAAATAAATAGATAGATGGGATATGAGAGTAGATTTGTTATTCTTGAAAAAAATACATTTCAAAGCAATATCTTAAAAAATATATATTTTAATACACACATTTATTGTGGTTTTTCTTTTTCCTTTTTTTCTATTGCAGCTTTATTTTGGTTTTCTTTGCTTTCGCATTCCTGAATTTGACAACCTTTCCTTTCTTTTCTTTTCTTCTTTACTTATACAATGAATCCTTCATGAAATGTCACAAACTGTCGCATTGGCGGCCTCTCTGTATATGCCATGAAAGCTTTACCAACCAATAACACGTTTATCGTGCTCATTGGGTTTGAACTTGCTAGTTAATAGAGTAGATGCATCATGAAGTTCTTGGAAATTCAGTAGTTAGTATGCTCCCCTTCATTTGCCACAGATTCCGTTGTGCGAAGTCATAAAAAATAGCAAATGCTAATTAAAGATGTTCATACGAGACCATATTACGAATCAAATTGAAACATATTACGAATACGGGTTCAAAATAATTCGAATGAAAAATTTAAAAAAATTCAAAAAAAAATATAAAAATCCCAACATTGAAGAAGGATGGAGAAAAAAGACAAAGAATTCAGTATATCTATCTTTAATTGTATAAGTAGAGAAACAAAGAATTTAACGAATTGAATTAATTTGTGGGCTTCACAAAGAATCGTTTTAAGATTTCAAGAATTGTTTTATATTCCTCTTTAACAACATAAACACAGATATTATTGAAAACAAAAACTCATTCATGCATCGAGATATATATATTTATAGGAATTATAAAGTAAGTATTTATGGAAAACGTGTTGTGATGAAGTCCTCAAGGGGTATAGCGTGGTGTCTAAGGGCTTAGGATCTGTACAGCAGGTCTTGAGTTCAAGTTAGGGCAAGTACCTCTTGTAAAAACCTGGGACAGCCGGGGTTTTCCTCACCCACCTGGATCCACAAAGTGCGCTTTTCTGAGGGGTGAGGTTTCCTCGAATCCAAAAATTCCCCAAGGGGTATAGTGTGGTGGCAAAGGGCTTAAGATCTGCACAGTAGGTCTCGAGTTCGAGTCAGGGCGTGCCATCTCTTGTAACAGCCTGGGACGACCGGAGTTTTACTCACTTATCTTGGCCCACAAAGTGTGATTTTCAAGGGGTGAGGTTTCTTCGAATAAAAAAAAAAAAAGGTGTTTTGATGAAATTATAATGGATACAGTTAAGCGGAGCCAGAATGTTCAATCTAGCTGTTGTTTTCCTCTTCTTTTTCTACCAACAACAGGTAATAACTAAACAATATATATATATATATATATATATATATATATATATATATATATATATATATGTCAATTATAGTGTGATTCATGATGAACTACTTTAATTGCAATTGTAAGTGTTTCATAATAAACTACTTTAATTGCAATTGTAGGTTCACGGGAAGTCATATAAATCAAATGAATAAAAATATAAAGATGTTTAAATGAGGTAATCTTATATAAATCAAATTAAAACATATCATGAATGCAGGTTCAAAATAAACCGAATGATTAAATTAAAAAATCTAAAAAAATACAAAAATCCCAACATTAAAGAAGGATGAAGAAAAAAGACAGAATTCAATATATGTATTTGGAATTGTTAATTTGGTTTGGCACACATATATATTTAGATTATGTATTTTGTTACAATTATTTAAAAAAATATTTTTTTTTTGAAATTTTAGCCATTTTTTAATTTTTGATGAAAATGCCCTTGACATCAATACCAATCTTTATTTTGTTATTGGAATCGATTTCAATCAACAATTTTCTTTTTTTATACTATTTTTCAACTAGTCTTTTTCATTCAAGTATTGAAAAATATAAAAAAATAAATATATAGAGCCAAATAAATTTATGTTATAAATATTAGATCCGACAATCATTTTCTTTGTTTTTTCTAATGTTTTCCTCATTCATTGAATTCTTTCAATTTGACTAATTATTGGTCATTAATAAAAGCAAATATTAGGAATAATGGTACTTTCAAATTTAAAAACGAGAATTTTGATTCTTAAGAATCATTTCTGTTTTTGTTTTAAAAATATTAAAATACCAATATAAAGAATTTTGATATTTATGAGAACTATCTATAATTATTTTTATGTTTCTTGCCTTCTAAATACCAAGCATATCTAAATATATTTATAAAAACTATCTCTGTTTTTTATTTCTAAATTGAAGCCTGAGTGAATCTATTATAACGAAAAGCTATAAGATTTATCTTAATATTCTTTAATAACATAACAAATAACATGCTTTTATATTTCCTAACCCAACTTTATATGACTCTGCTATATTGTTAATTATATATTTTATACTTTAATTTGATGATCAAATATATGCCTAGACCAATGTTCAAGAGGGATGTTATTTAACTAATTCAAAGGACAAACAATTGCCAAAATTAAGAGTTGTGTAAGCTTTTGATATATCCTAAAATCAAATCTTGAGTTCCAAACCATGAAATTCTTTTTTTATATGTATGTATATATATATATATATATATATATATATATATATATATATATATATATATATTGGTATAAATATGCTTGTAATGTCTGTGTGTTGCCTCCTGCAATATCTCTACAATTGGTTGTCAAAGATTTTCAAAGACAAACGAAGTGGCTTTAAGAAAATTGGATTCTAACCGTTTGATTGTGGGTTCAAATACACATTTGTCTAAGTTCCAAGCTTCTTTTTATTTTGTTTGGGCCTAAACTGCGGCTAACTGTGTTAAAAAAGGGATCTTAGAGGCCGGTGTAGAAAATTTTGTTTCATGGAGCAGGCCCAGTTCATGCCTGAGCTAGGACCACACACGCAACCCAATATTTTATATCACTTTCTTTTTCCTCCTTTGTTTTTTTCTTTTTTTTGTGTCATTGATTGATTCATTTATTTATCAAAAACTTAAAAAAATTATATTCCTCCTTTTAAAATATCTTGATTCAGTTATTTTGATATGTTTTTATTTTAGTAATTTTTATTTTTTTCAAAGAATCTTATATAAATTCATCAATTATATTAAAGAAATAAATAGATAGATGGGACATGGGAGTAGATTTGTTATTCTTGAAAAAAATATATTTTAATACACATTTAATATTTTTTTAAAATTAACATATTAAATTTGAAGAACATGTTTGATTGGAGTACATAAAGTGTTTATTTTCGTGATTGAAATTATATTTTAAAAAAATATTTTTGATTGAAAATAATATTTTTATATTATTTTAATGTGTTGATATTAAAAATATTTTTTTAAAAAATAAAATAATAAATTTATTTATTTTTAAATAAAAAAATACTTAAAAAAATAAATTCGACACTGCCCAACACTACCCGAAAGAAAAGCTAAGCTAAGCAAAGATACTTGACGAGGCATATCATTAGTGGCTACCAGTACTAGAGAAATGACACCTACATGGACTGACTAACTGATTCCATTCCATGTCTCTTACAAAAATGGCGGGAATATGCTCTCTGAATCCAACAACCTTAATGTTTTTTTTTTTTTTGGTACCTTATTTGGCTTTAAAAATCATAGGAAAGAGTCCAACTTGCGAGGTGATTTCCAAGAAGGAATGGAAATTGGAAAGGTTGCTCATGTCTAGACGCCGTGAAGTGTGGGGTGGGAGAAGGACCTTAATTAACCGTCAAGGTAAATATCATTTAGGAGTTGTTTTCAGCTATACCTACCTAGTTTCAGGGAAGTCACGTTGATTCTCTTTGGTTTATTGTGGTTTTTCTTTTTCCTTTTTTTCCATTGCAGCTTTATTGTGGTTTTCTTTGCTTTCACATTCCTGAATTTGACAGCTTTGTAGCTTTTTTTTAATCGTGGTTGAATGGTCCGAGACAACCTTTCTTTTCTTTTCTTTTCTTTTCTTTGTTTCTTTACTTATACAATGAATCCGTCATGAAATGTCACAAGCTGTCGCATTGGAGGCCTCTCTGTATATGCCATGAAAGCTTCACCAACCAATAACACGTTTATCTATCTTTAATTTGACAGCTCATTGGGAACTTGCTAACGGAGTAGATGCATCATGATCAAGTTCTTGGAAATTCAGTAGTTAGCATGCTCCTCCCCTTCATTAGCCACAGATTCCGGTGTGGGAACTGGGAAGTCATATAAAATAGCAATTGCTAATTAAAGATGTTCATACGAGACGATATTACGAATCATATAAAATTTCAAATGTTAAAGATGTTCAAAATAAATCGAATGAAAAATTAAATAAAAAAATCCCAACATTGAAGAAGGATGGAGAAAAAAGACAAAGAATTCAGTATATCTATCTTTACTTGTACAAGTAGAGAAACAAAGAATTTAACGAATTGAATTAATCTGTGGGCTTAACAAAGAATCGTTTTAAGATTTCAAGAATTATTTTATATTTCTCTTTAACAACATAAACACAAAGATATTATTGAAAACAGAAACCCATTAATGCATCGAGATATTGATAGTTTTTTGGCTCATCAGTATTGTGTTTCTTCGCAAGGTTCTTGACAGTTTGTCTATTTAGATCATTTTCTAGCTGCTGAATGACCTTCTCTCTTGTTCCTTGTTAAAGAACCATCTCAATCTAAAAACTTAAGTTGTTAGATGAGGTTCCAGAATATAATTTATATTATTCTCTAATATTCCTATATGTTTTTTTTGTCTTTGTTTGTGGGCTGTAGACTTTTGGTTTTTGGAGATTACTCTTCTTTCTTGTTTTGGGTTACAGCCACATCCTTTGTAGCCTTGTCTGGTTTTGGCTTGAACTTTCTTTTTCATTCAGGCTTAACAAAATGTTCATCAAAAAAGAAATAGATGTGAAAAAAGGAAACCTCAGTTTTGTTGGCATTTTATTCTCAAGCATGAGTTCTGGGATTGCATTGGGTATGATTCCATGAAAATCTCAACCCTGCTCTCAATAGAAGATCCAGATAATTACTCCTTTAGCACCAAAATACTCATACTGTTGCCCGTATAAATTAAAAGCAGGGGTTTTCACGTCAGCGATTTATGATAAAGATTGTATCTTTGAAGATCCAACCATTAAACTCCTTTGAGATTTTATGTGATTATACATCTTCAGCTGTTTCATTTATCCCAATTCATCAGATACTGAGGAGTTCTCTAACTGATCAGGTACTAAGTTGTATTCACGTAATTTGAAATTGCTGGTTCCTTTCTTCGGCTGTCCATCAATTGGATTATAAAACATTGAGAAGGTAAACGATCTTTATAAACTTAAAATTGATTTCACAGGAAATAAAAGCTGCATATTCACATGAAGTTTCAACTTAAAATTGTTGATAATTTAAAATTGGATTATAAAAAAAACTCGACTTTTGATAAATTCTAAATGTTGATAATTTTAAATTGTTCTAAAAATAAGCTAGAGAACACTATGTATAGTAGTCTGAGATCTGAATCTGAATCTCTGAAATTCATATTGAAAGTTATAATACAACTAATATATAGATCACCCAAGAATGATCTCCATCATAACCTCCATGCCTTGAAGAAATGTCCACGTATGGTCGTGTATAAAACAATTCATGATCATCTTTCTTTTTTCTGATAGAAGCAGAACAAAGAGAAATGGATGGTATACGAAATGTTGAGGAAGATCTATCTCTTTGATATTGCATAAACCAATGCGGCACATCGCTACCCGGGAGAACAACGTCAGGAAGCTTTCCCTTGGACAAAACCTGAAGAAGAATCTCCTTAAAATTGTTTGACAAATTGTTACAGTTTTCCATGCGAATGACTGGTTTGTTTTCTACACTCTCCAAGCCTTGAATCTCAGCTAGTTTTCCACAGCCACCCAGTAACAGATCCGGCGCTGTTTTTGACTGAATTGACACCTTTTCCAATGATCCGCAATCACGTGCCACCAAAGCTCTTAAACTCGAGGGGATCTCTGAGATAAATAGAAGATTTCGACAGTCTGACAAGTCCAATTTCTCTAGCTTCGCAAGGTGGCCAATGCCGGAAGGCAACTCGGAGAAATCATTTGCTGCCAAATTCAGATCCTGGAGAGAAGATAAACTCCCCATATTGATGGAAATATCATTGTTAGATAAATAGCGATTACTAATATCGAGTGTTGTCAATGAGCTCAAACCAGAGAAGGAGGGTGGCAGGAAAGGTTGTTGCTTGATAACAAGCTCTTCAGAGTACAAGGCTGAAGGATAATAAGCTGATTCACAAAAAAAACTAACACCAGGTCCAAGTCCACGCAACAATAACTTTTTGAGCTTCTTCAAAATTCCAATGGAAGAGGGTAGATTGTCAACTCCGGTTCCATCTAATAGGAGATCCTTTAAGACTTTCATATTACCCAATTTCTCTGGCAATTTCTTAAGACTAGTGCAGCCCAGCAGGTTCATAGTTTCAAGAGATTTCAACTCAAAAATGCTTTCTGGAAGCTTCTCTAGCCTCCCACATCCCTTTAAATTCAAGAAAACAAGATTTTTCAATTTTCCAACAGATTGGTGAATTTCAGCTAAACTTCCGCAATTTTCTAGAATTAGTCTCTCCAAACTAGGGAGTCCAGAGAAGTTTGGTGTTTTAGCAAAGAACCTAGAATTGCTGAGATCGATGACTTTCAGATTGTTTAGACACTGTCGAAGCCAGAAGAAAAAAAAAAACCGAAGTGAGCAAGGAAATAGAAACATAACTTCCACTAAAACAAACTATTTTATGGAAACAAAAGACTTATCATCTGCTTCATACCAGAGTTCTCTGAATATTGCTGTGCTGAATGTCAAGAACAACTAGGCTGTCTAATCGAAATTTGTGTGGTAAGGTTTTTAAAGAGAATTTATGCCAGCAAAGCCATATCAATGCCTTGGAAATATGTTCGTAGTGTCCGCGGACTTGTCCTCCACTGAATTTGAGCAACTGCAAAGATGTCATTGGTGCAAATGATGTGCTCGGAACTACATCTTTTGATGATTGAGCGTCTAGCACGATACCCTCCACTACCTCTGTGCCCTAAAAAACAACAAGAATTAAACAGGAAACAATAGTTTATTATCATGGCAAAGCTTCTGTGGAAAAAGTTTTCATCAAATGTTGCCTAAATGAAGAACAATTAGTTATTACCGAACAATATTCATCGAGTACATCCATTATATCTTCGCGATGCCAAAGTCTGCTACGCTTTCCGGGATGGTTTGGAGCCATTTGATGAATGATCTCCCTTCCCATGTCTCGTAAGAGATTATCCATCTGTAACTCATTCTCACTGTTGACAGTTAAAAGGGATCTTTCCCTGAGAATATCAAAACCCATTTCTGGATAAAAACCACGACCATCGAGTATTTTTCCCACGTAATCTTTATCCATACCATTAAAGAAACACGCAATATCAATGAACATACCCTTCACTTCACCATCCAAATCATCCAAACTAGTTATAAGTTGCGTCTGAATTTCATGTGGAAGACGTTTTTGCAATTTCTGTATAAAACTTCTCCAGTGAGTGATGCTTCTTTTAAACAAATTAGAGCCTAGGACTTCAAGAGCCAATGGAACTCCACCAACATAATCAACTACAGCTTTAGACAGCTCAACATATTCTTTCATTGGATATGAGCATCTAGCAGTGGTTTCTGCAGGTCAGAGATAGAGATGGGGCAGTGTGGCTGCTTGTTACAGGTGTGGAAGAGAGAGACATCGACTATGGTGATGAGTCGATCGTTCTGAGGTTGCTGTTTTGGCCTAAAAGGGAGCTGACGCTGTGTTTTAGAGTGTGTTAGTCTTATGGCAATAAAAAGAAGCAGTGGCGGAATTAGGTAAAGAAAAAAATAAATTGAGCTGACAGAGTGTTTTTCTCAAATGAATATTCAGTTTCTATTCTTCTCTTTTCAACGTGAACAACTAGGCTGTACAAGTGAAGTATTTAAACTAATTAGATATAATGATTCAGATGTAAAATAAAAGGAAAGGATCCCATGAAATCTGGTTGATGACAGTGCTGATTTATTGTGATGACAGCTTCATGGCAGAGGAGTTTGTTACGATGACAGCTTGATAATAGAGAATTTGATAGCAGAGAATCCCTGTAAGTTTGCTAAACTACCATGCAGAGTTCCTGTTAGTTTGAACTTCCTGAATTTATAAGCTTGATTGGAATGTCATCTTGGTTTGAACATATTGCCATTAGAGCTCCAAGAGCACTCAACGTCTCTCCAGTAATTGAGGCTAGATTGTGAGAGTCTTCAGCCTTTTTTCTCCAAGAATCTCGTGTATCCTTATTTCTCCATTGACTCTCATAATTGTTGGCAGTGCCAGCAGTATCTATCTGTGATGGATGTTAACACCCTCCCGCAAACTTTGTCGGGGCTGGAGGCAAAGTTTGTTGCGGAAATATTTAAGAGCCGTTTTTGACATTGGTTTGGTGAAGAGGTCGGCAACTTGATTACCTGATGAGATATGTTGAGTGACAAGCAGTCCTTGGGCAACAAGTTCGCGCACAAAATGATAATCCAACTCGATATGTTTGCTTCGGGCATGGAATACCGGATTCACTGTCATGTGAAGTGCACTTAGATTGTCGTAGTAAAGAATGGGAGGGGATGGTAGTGTGATGCAGAGATCTTTGAGAATGAAAGCCAGCCATGGGAGTTCTGCCGTTGTGTTAGCCATTGCACGATATTCTGCTTCTGTGCTTGACTGAGAAATTGTGTACTGTTTTTTTGCACACCATGAGATAAGATTTCCTCCAAGGAATGTACAATAGCCAGTAGTGGATCGTCTTGTTGTAGGGCACCCCACCCAATCTACATATGAGAAAGCAAATAGATCAAGTGTGGTGTGCGAAGAAAAATGTAATCCCATTTCAATTGTTCCTTTGACATATTGTAAAATACGTCATTGTGGGAGCATGCATGAATTGAGATACATAATTAACACTAAATGATAGATCAAGACGAGTGAGTGTAAGATATTGTAAAGCTCCTACTATTCCACGATAGTAACTTGGGTCTTCCATGAGAATATCATTGGAAGATATTTTTGTTTTAGCTTCAAGAGGAGTACTCATAGGCTTACAATCAACCATATTTGATCGTTCAAGTATTGTCAATGCATAATGTGACTGGGATAGATGAAGGCCACTTGTTGTTGGTGTGATTTCCATTCCAAGAAAGTGGTGTATAGGGCCTAAGTCTTTCATTGCGAATTCACTACTTAGCACCATAATAAAATTGGATACCAGTGCTGGAGTTGATCTTGTGAGCAACATATCATCTACATAGAGGAGCAAAATCAATGAGCCATAATCTGAATGGAAAATAAACAATAAAGGGTCAGATAAACTAAAAAAAAAACCATATTTAAGAAGAAATGCACTGAAACGGTCAAACCAAGCACGTGGTGCTTGTTTTAGGCCATAAAGAGCTCTTTGTAGTCTGCAAACATGTGTCGGATGTTGAGAGTCTGCCATTCCTAGTGGTTGTTGCATGTAAAGATCTTCAGAAATTAAACCATGCAAGAAGGCATTTTTTACATCCAATTGCCGAATGGGCCACTTCTGAACAAGGGCTATGGTAATTATCATGCGAATTGTTCCTGGTTTGATAACTGGAGAAAAAGTTTCGGTGTAGTCTACTCCATCAATTTGATGATACCCTTTTGCAACTAAACGTGCTTTGAGTCGATCTAGAGAACCATCTGGTTTGAGCTTTGATTTAAACACCCATTTAGAACCAATGACATTCATCTTTGATGTTCGTGGAACCAATTTCCAAGTCTCATTTTGATGTAGTGCTGCCAACTCTTCCTCCATTGTTGCTCTCCAACCAGGATGTGCTAGTGCAACTTTAATATTGTGAGGCTCACGGGGTATATTAGCAGAGGTGCTCACGGGGTATATTAGCAGAGGTGCTGGTGGTTAAGGCATATTTAGGATTTGGCTTTACTATACCCTGTTTAGACCGATTGACCATGGAATGAGTCAGCGGTGCTACTTTTGGTGTTTCACTGATAATCAGAGAAGGAATTTCTTGTGTTGACCCATGAGACTCTTGACACCTTTGTGATAGAGATGTGTCTAGTGAAATTATGCTGTGAGCAAACCCATTATCGGCATTAATTTCTGGACTGGTCTGTGACTCAACAATAGGATATTGCCATTGTGACTCTGTGAGATCTGTAGATAGGGAGAAATTTTATAGAGTACTAATGTCATTTGGCAGCAACAGACTTTGACATGGGAGTGAGGCAGAGTCCATAATTGCTCCTGCATTGGAAGAGTTATCAGTATGTGGTAACCAAGAATCAAAAATACTAATTACTTGTGGTTGATTAGCTGTCTTGCAACATTTGTTGATAAGCTTGTATGGAAAAATTAATTCATCAAAGACAACATGACGAGAGATGAATTTTTTTTTACTTGTTGGATGAAAACACTTATAAGCCTTATGCTTTTCACTGCAACCTACAAAAATGCATGGAAGTGTTTTTGGATCAAATTTGTGTTTTCGTATATCCCAAGTGTAAGGAAAGCATTTAGATCCAAATGTTCTGAGTGAGGAGTAATTTGGGTGTGTCCCATGAAGTGCAAAATATGGTGTTTCAAAGTTGAGAGCAGAATAAGGTAAGCAATTCATAAGATATACTACCGTGGTGAAGGCTTCTATCCATAAGAATAAGGGTGCTCCACTGTGAAATAACAGTCATTCCTAATTCTCTTATGGTCCTATGGTGTCTCTCAACTATACCAGTTTGCTCAGGAGTATATGGTGATGATATCTGATGAACAATGCCTGTAGAAAGAAAATGAGTCAGTAGTTTTGAATTGATGAACTCACCACCTCCATCTGAATGAAATATTTTAATTTGCTTGTTAAACTGTCTAATAACATATTTTTCAAAAGCTAAGTATGCATTAAAGAAATCAGATTTGTTGCGCAAGGGAATAATCCAAGTGTACTTAGAAAAATCATCCACTAAACAAGCATAATATTTAAATTTTGCAATTGATAAAACGGGTGCTGGTCCCCATAAATCACAATGAATTTTTTCAAAGATACCAGTACTTGAATGTTCTGATTTAGAAAAAGGTAAACGACTAAGTTTTCCTAGTTGGCAACTATCACAAAGATGTTGTAATTTTATTGTCCCTACAACATCAATAAGTCCTTTATTTTTTAGCATTTGTAATGCTGAAGACTGAGGATGGCCTAGACATTGATGCCAAACTTCTGTTGTGCCTGATTTGAACTGATGAGAGAAATACAATTCTGGTGAAGCAGGGAGGACGTAGAGATCACCCTTGCGTTTCCCTATTATCACTGCCTGTCCTGTTTCCCGTTCCTTAAACACAAAAATCAACATTAGAAAAACTCACAATTAACAGGAAATTGATTAGTTAGCTAGCTTACGGAAAGTAAATTTTTTTGTTAAGTTTTGGAACATAGAACATCATTGAGAGGTAAGACATATGTTTTTTGTTTTATACACGTATCACCAAATTGCAAGAAATGACATGGAAGACCCATCTCCAATTAGCACAGAGTCAGCACCAGAGTATTTACGAATATTTGTTAACATAGCCTGGCTTACTTGTCATATGGTTGGAAGCTCCAGTGTCCGTTGTCCATTCAGTGTCAGCAATGGTGGTGTCCAAAGTGAGTGCTGCAAGTGCTTGTGGAATCTCATCTTGTTGAGTGGGTTTCTTTGGCACCCACCAGCATATTTTAGCAACATGGCCTGTCATCCCACAATACTGGCATTGTTGATCACAGTATTGATCCCTCTCTGCTAGTGTCATGCGACGCTCACCATGTGGTGGAGGTCTACGCTGTGAATTTGATGAAGAGGAGTCCCTTCGCTGTTGAGCTTGGAATCCACGACCATTAGAATTGAATTTTGTGAGGGGCCACGATAGCCTAAAAGAGTTTGATTGTGGACGTTGTTGTTGCTGTCCATAAAAAGCCAATTGATGAGTGAGAGAAGGAGTTGTGATGTCTGTGGGTTGGAGAACCAATTACGCCTTTGATCAA